>NW_026684660.1:0-5778 GCF_943735745.2 Anopheles bellator | reverse complement strand
ACTTCTGTTTCGCGATGATGGTTCTGCGTATCGCACAGTCTCTACAAAGGATGGAATTGTTAGGACCATCGCAAACATACCGTATGTGTACGTAAAATTACTCTTCTGCCAATTTCGGTCGTGACGCCACGTTTTAATATCCTTTCGAGAGGAATGAGAAATAAACGGCAGCATCAGTTCCGAAACAATCAGCATCGTTTCGCTCTGCGTGCCGAGTACAAAACAAGGAAACATCGTCGCCACGGCCGGGATACGTCACTGTAACAACCATGCAGTTGATAAGATGCAGACTTTTGACGTAGTACAGACACAAGATTTCACGGGGCCGGATGTGAGAGCATTCGAGATTGGAAACCGGAACATGAAAGGACTTCCGGAGCGTACTACAAAGCGCCTCGCTAACGCTACGTTTGTAATTTTGCCTTTCACGTTGCCGCGGATAGACGATTGTTACCGTTGTTGGTGTTACCATCTGGTGGTTCAACCATCAGCATTCCATGAAGCAGAGGTTCTTTTCGAACCGCAAACTGCTTTGCGCAAGATGGACTGATGAAATCTCGGCTACGATGAAAAACGTCACTCCGAGACGACTTCCGACGAAACCTCCGACGGCAACGAATCTTGGAGGGTAGACTGAACCACTGTCAATAGAAGTGCGAAAAGTTCTCCGGTGCAGCCACTCTCTGCATCCGGTCGTTACCGGCATGGTCAACTGTAATCCAGGTCAGCTTACACCACATCAATTAAAGCCATCTTGCTGCCTGGTAATTACTCTTTCAAGCCATGCACCACAGAGCATTGTCACGGGGGCAGCGATGCTTCATCGGCATCTAATGAATTCCGTACCGGGAAGCTAATCAGAGTGAAATGGGACCGTATCGTCAAGAAAAGACTTGCAGGAAAGTCCATCACCTCCGTTGAACCTGCTTGTTGGATGCCAACGACGTACCAGACCGTTCCGAAGGGCAGGAAATGAAATGCTAATCCAATCGGTCGATGATCGACCTGCCAATCGGACAACTTTTATGTCATTAAAAATGAAGGTAAGGTGTGTTGTTGGTACGAAGTGTTTGGCGTATATTAGGTGCGGAACTATGGGAGAAACGTAATTCAGTAGAACAGATGCTGCGCGGTTCAATGGCATCGACCCGGCAGCTAACGGTGATGCAAATAAGGAATCAAATAATAAAACAACCATTCACGGGCGAACTATACCCATTATGTCCCAAAGCACCCATTAGTTTAGTTATCATATGGCTTCACTCTTTCCACCTCCACCAATGGCGACAGCAAAGTAGACGAACAACAAACGAATGAAATGGCTGCTTCCTTTTTTTCTTTCTTCACGACGCAAAATCGTCTGTACAAAATTTTAATTTTAACGCAAGTATTCTCTGGGGAGGCCTTCAGAGGTGGCAGTAATGCGAAAAAACAATCAAGAGAGAGGAAAAAGTACAACCCAAAAACCCAGCAGCAGCATCCTTGAGAATAGAACCCCACGCGGCGTATTTTAGAAAAGTTGTGTCGAGAAAAGAATTCTAATGCCACTTGCCGCTTCTTGCAATACACGAATTCTTTGTCTTAAACACTTGGGACCGTGTGGGCGACGGACGTTTCGGTACGAGGAGCGCATTATAAATTATGAATTTAATTTGCATAAATTAGCTACCTCCGAAAAGTGAAATCCTTCCCGTAATTTCCCTGGATTACGGACCACGGAACATCTTCTAAGGTATTCGAGACAAGAAGCTACATGGGTGGTTGATGTCGATCCACGTTCCATGGCGTCGTTTCCGCGGCCTCTCCCAACGGGCGAGTAATAAATTTTACAACGCGCACCAACAATCGTGCAGATTGTCTGCACAATGAAGTCGCCAATGAAGGGTGTATGGGCTGAAATCTGAAAGTGGGTGGCAAACTAAACAGACCCATCACGGTTCGGTCCTCAGACGATGGTGTGAGCTCCCGTGAGATTCGTGCAGCAGCTGGGAAAGTCCTAATCAATCCAAACACAGCTGTTCACCGACAGCGATCAAGGTGTTTGCAGTGCAAATATCTTTTGGAATTATAACGCTAATTTGATGATGCATCAGATGTATAGCGTATAGCTTGCCGGGTTGAACTTGTGCATTGCATCTCCGGCACGCCTCCAGGACCATTGGTACCCGAATCCGCCGTAAACTGAATCGAATTAAATCATCATTATCGGGGATGTTTGCAACAGCTATGGCACCTCGCTTGGTCGGCAGAACAGTAGAATATCCTAGTCTCGCCTTAGAGTACAGACCCGTGCCGTACGGGACGTCGCACGTGTTTCGGATTGAACTGCTCGCCTATACTGCTGGGGTGAACATTCCCTCCCATCAATCATTTCTGAGGTACGGCGCTGTTTTCATGTTTAAAGTTGCAAAAGCTGAGTTCTGTGGGTCACACTGTTGAATGTGGCCAAATCCCTTGTGGCCTTCGTGAACGAATGTGGCCAAATCCTTCTTAAATGCCATGAGCGGCGTAAATCAAATCCCCAGCTCTCAACTTATGCATTTTAAATCAGCGTTACTTACAGTGACCAGTTCACGCGTCGATAGATCGATAAGCACTTATGGGTTTTCTCATGGAGAAGGTTTGTTTTCCCGATTTTCTCTCACTTATTATAACAATTTTATGTTCGAGCCACGTCTTAATTATCGTCCTCGTGCATCGCAGGACGTCGGTCGAAGGTTGTCTCCGGACTAAGTCGTACGGTGGTGATGACAGAGGGAAGCAAAGCAAACGACAAAGTTTGACGCGCATTGTGAACTTTGATTGTTTTGATTGATGCTGGTTCATGGGAGACCGTCGTGCGAGTGCACTTAGTATGCTGGTCGCTGCGTGGAAAATAGAATTTGTTCGATGCCCTTCCAAGATAGACTAATGCCATAACCCGCTTGCTAAATGCAATAACACCAAAACGACAAGTCTGGGTATGCTTCAAGTTGTTTAAAGCTCTTTCCCTAATTCCACAATTGCTGTGGCTTGCGAACGACAAGAGTGATTGTATTTAAATGGCAAACAAATCACAACTAAATAGTGTACGCCATGCAGCAACACCACAGCGTAGAGACCATCATGCAGTTGCTGGAAATTTAATTTCATTGAGGGTCTGTGCGTACGATTTAATTTGGAAAATTTTATGAACGAGACCCTCATGCCATTCATAACTCCAAACCACACGGCTCACATCTAGGCTGTTCAACTTGTACGTCAGGCGCAGTCTGCATTCGGACTGACCACAGTTTTCATTTCAAGGCCATTTTTGTCAGGGTACGGTGGAAACTTTGCCGTTTCAGTTTGGAACCTCTCCTTCGGTACACGATCAACAACGTCATTCGAAGTTTTGCAACGGTTGGCGTCTAGTTTCTGGTGAGCTACAGCTTCCGGATTTCATATCCGGTTCTTCAAACATGTCGTTCAAATTTCTTTGTCAACTTTTCCGTTTACTTTATGGAAATATTGCAAAACTCATTATAGTCTTCAAACTATGCTCAAGGTAGCTGACTATGAGGTGGAAAATATCTCATCTCGAGTAAATATCTAAAAACTGGATATTAGAGGACAGTGGAATGCCAAACAGTTATTGATGGCAATAAAACCTTGCCTTCCTTTGAAGGTATGAAAACGAGGGCGTAAGCGACTGTATCGTCAGCATCGTGAAAATTCCTTACGACGAAGGCCACTCATCGCAGATGAAATTACCTTCTGGTGCTGGAACACATCCTGCCATAGCCCGAAGATTGAATACCAATTTTGTTTCATGAATACAATAACGGTATTCGATTGCGTTTCCGAAACGTAAAAGCTCTTGCAGAAGTCTCTTTTCTCGTGAAATACCGTGTGCTGTTTCCATTTCTTCACCAAATCTTCTTAGGAGTTCCGAATTTTTCTAGTTCGCTAGAATTACATGGGTTCGCATTGGAACTCGATGAGAAAAATTATTACATTTTCTCGCATTCATTAAATGCATAAACATTTTCTATTCGGCCTCCCTTTAAAACATCGCGACTGACTTCCATGGTCGGGTTCGACCACACTATGACTCATAAGTAGATTTATCACATTTGCGATTATTTATTCGAAGGATTGATGTCTGGTTTGCAAAGTTTTTTCAGTGACGGTGTATATGGAAAATTTGAAAAATACTTCTGGAAACACTGGTGTACCATAGCCATAAATATCAATCGGAATATTATCGATGCAAAATGAGGCTGACGCGAACAGGTTTGCTTGGATGCGAATCAGAAATTATCTGATGAAATAAGTGGTTAGGTCCAGCGAGGACCAAAATTTGACTCAAAATGAGAATGCTCGAAATGACTTTTGGCTCTTACTTAAGGCTCCAAAAAGAGCTTACGTTTTTGCTCTGATGGTGTAAGGAATAGAAAAGATCCTTTTACAGTGCCTGCTAAGACGACCCCAGCGAAGGCGTCTATAGAACTGACATAAAATTGCCGGTCGCCACACCGTAGATCACAATCATCACAATAATGGTGCAATAATCTACATAGAGGGAGATGTGCAAATCTATCTCCAATTCAGAGAGTTCTATCAATGAAGTGTTCCCTCTCCAAAGGCCTTGCAGGGCGGTTGGATGGCTCCAAAAATACACATTGTAACTGAAACGAAGAAAACGTAGCACAGTAAGCAACCGTACTCACTCCGGATCAAGGGAAAGCTCAAGTGGCAGTTCATTTGGCAACCCTTAAGCGTTCCGGAAGTTTAACTTTACGAGGTTTCCTTTTTGGAGCATGATGCCTACGATGACCAGCGGTCAGTTCGAAAGCCCCATATTTATAGGATCGCTTTCAATCGTCGATTTTATGTACGTTCGGATTGTATTTATCCTTCGTTATAAGCGATAGCGCTTAATGGAAAAGCTCGAACATTTTACTTTCTGACCGGCCCAGTCCCGCAGCCGCTGAGGGCCGGTAACCTTCGGCGCCAATTTTATTATGCTCACCCTCGTCATCATCATCATCATCATGAAAAATGAGCAGTTTTGTGGCGATTATGGGAACCGTATTTGGCAAGTAACCAGAAATTTTCATTCACTCATATCGACTATCGCTTCTGCGTTCTATAACACGAAAAAGTAGTACCTTCTTAAGCTTCCCGAAGATCGCTATCATCTTATTTTTGGCGCACTGGCATACAAACAGCTTTCTTCTACTCTAAGACTGTGGAACTCAATGTTTGTTTGTTTGTCTGGATGTTTTCCCCAACACACCGACACCAACGGTAAGATTCTTAACTAGATTATTGCCTGCAGAATCCCTCGCACCAAACCGAAGTCCAAATGAAGGAAAAATGAAACGAAATTATCCTCAAGAACATTCCGGTACCATGGCTGTCGCCATCATAAGGTCTTATTTCGTGTGTTTGTGTGTCACGCGACCCAATTGCTATGCCACAGGATTACGTATGCCTGCGAGATTTTGGATAGACCACTGGCGAATGTTGATTAGGATTAGGCACCACAGTCTACCATCAGCCACGAAAAAGGCGAAAAAGGCCACCAAAGAACGAAGACGAAGGCAACAAGAACTTATCGATGAAGAACTTCGAATCCATCTGCGTCTGGACCGCCAAGATCAGTCAGCTCTAAGCCAGTTGCAGGGGATTTCCGCTCGAACCTTGAGAGGTACGCAAAGTTTTATGTGCAAGGAATGGTTGTTGAGTGAAATAGTCCATCATATCTTTCGCAACGGACCTTGAGCCTAGGCAAAAAAGGAAACAGAGAAGATT
>NW_026684659.1:0-5784 GCF_943735745.2 Anopheles bellator | reverse complement strand
GCGAGGAGGACGACCAATGGATTTGCTTATGTTCGGTAGCTCTCGCTGCAAGGATACGGTCTACCGTTAGCGTGAAAGAGAGGCAATGAAACTTAAATCTGCTGCGCATTCTGTTTCGCAACCTCGAGAGCCTCGCGAGAGCCAGAAGATCTCACGTTATTTTCTTCAGCTCTCAGCATCTCAATGTAGAGAATGCTGGCGTTGGTGTGATCATTATAATCGTGATACTCTTAGCGAAAGGTCTCTTGTGCGCAACCGTTAAATCGTGTGAAACATGTTGTCGAAAATGGCGTCTGAGCAGCAACTGGATAAGCCTGAAAATTCATCGTAAGTATTGTGTTTCGTCACGCTGATTCTGATCGTCCAGTCAAAAAGAATGTGCGAATTGCGCCTAAGGAAACAGTGAAACAGTGCTTTCTTATTATGAATAGTGTAGTGAAATCGTAAAATGCTATTTTGGATTTGGTACCAAATCAACAAACCATTTATTAGGAAGCTTACAGATCATTACATTTAGAAAAGCTAGTACAAACGTTCAACATTTTTTCCCTTTTGACCCTTGTAGCCAACCATGGCTTTTTTTCACTTGAAAACACGAGGATAACGTTTCGAAAAACACGAGGATTCGTCAATATCTTCGTGTCTCTTTCGTCAATATTTCTGTGAATTCAAGAGTTGTTCGGACTCGTTTCTCTGTTCGGGGGCAGGCTTGGCTGGATATTCTTCGAGTTTTGGTTCGAGCTTCGAGTTTCCAATGGTTGCTGCGATTAAATCTAGCGTTTCGTGCAAGCAAAGATGCAACGCTCACGGGCAGAACAATCGTCTTACAATACTTCTTATTCAAACCCTTTCTCGTACTCTTCATATAATTGCTTACAACATGTTTTCGGATATAACAGCATAAAGATAAACAGCAGAGAAAAAGAAATGGTACCGCTAATGAAAGTGCGGCTTGGTGATTGTTGATGCCTTTATAGCATCGTGACAGCGCGAGAGAGAGAAAGGGCAAAAGAAAACTCTATGAAATTTAGAAAGAGAAGAATGCGGTGTAGTTTATGTTTTCTGCCTTTGTCAAACTGCTCGGTCCTGGTCCAATGTTGTAGCTGCAGCGTAACTTTTCCAAAATGGTACAATTTGATTAGGGTAAGTTTTGCTGAAAAATACTAGCTGCTAAAACAAAACCAGTGAATCTCAATTATGTTTCGGGTTTGCTACAACAGCTAGCTAGGGTGCGTTTTGTTTGGATTGATTATTTAATCTCTATCGACGCACTATCGAGGATGCTGCGGGAAGATAGGGAATGCGTGTCTGGGAAAATCTGGGTTTTCCCGAGGGCGGAGCTAACAAATACCCGCCGAGAAACGTAGGTATGCAAGGAAACGGGCATCCTACGAACAGTGCAAGGAGTGGTGACCGACAACTAGGAGAGATGTAGAAGGTACAAAGGAAACGGATGTAAGACTGAGTATCGAAACACGGCCGCATGGTATATGGTAAAAAGAGAGGAATATTGTCAGAATGAAGGGAGCCCGTAGGACTGATACTGACCCCATGGAACTGGAATCGCAGAAGGACGAAGGGTGCGCATTACGGGGTCTTTTTACCTACGGCTCTTGGGGTGTGGCTGAATGACTGGAAATACGTGGCAGAAGCTTTCATTGACTCGTGGCCTAATGTGCCGGATACGTATCGTCTTTTGCTTACCACCGGAGTCCCTTTGCGCTAGATATCGATGACAGATTATAGATAACCGGTCCTCTGAATCCCGCTAATAGAGCAGTTGGTAACGTCCTCTGAGTCCCTGATCGATGTGTTGGTAACATTGTTGGCCAGTATTTGGCCGGTTAACCCCAACATTATGCAATTATTGCTGTTGTTGTGTTCTTATCATTTGAAGTATTTTGAGCACGATCATGAGCTATTATCTATTGAGCGATCTATTTCACCATTACAAAAACGGGCACATTGCTTCCTTCCTCTTCCTTTTTTTACATACCCGGTGCTGCCTGGTGACCCTTTCATTTTGCGCTGGAAAGGATCTCTGGCACGGGCCGAGACATTACTGTGGGATGTATGGTATCTTTGCACCAAATATTGTGGTCAAAATATGTTATTTTAGGATGTTTTTCTACAGGAAGTGTAAAGAGGAACTCGCGAAGTGGTGTCGGTCTCGCGGGCAACATCCGCACCAAGTGTCCTTGGGTTCATATGCTGCACGTAAGTAGGTAAGCAAGCCAGGTAACCTAAACTGGTCCCAGTAGGCACTCTGTCGCTCAAGGATAATTGCTTACAATAAAACCAAACCGCAAAGCACAACTACCTACAGTAAAACAAAACCAGAGCACCTGGGCCCAATTGCCAGTTTGCGGTTCAAACGGGTAATCGTTGTCACGGGTGCGACTATTTGTCAGCAGAAGCAAGATACCAGAATGAATGAAACTGCATGTTGCAGCGCTTGAATGAAAATTATTTTGTTACCTACAAGTTATCCTACGTTACTATCGGTTCAGTAATCCTTTACATTTAGCAGATTAGGATCAGCTAATGTTTTTCTCATCTTTTAAAACCTATCGACTGCCAAATCAATCGATATGTTTAACAAGGTAGCCCAGAAATGGATGCGACTGCGACAGCATTTCAGTGACCACAAGAAAACCGATTGCAGCCAGGCTGAAAGTGGTTGGACCGGCGCTGCTGATAACACTGCAGTCATTTGTGTGTTCGGGTTGTCCTCCTCAGTCTGCTGGGAGTCTCGTGCTTGTTTTGCACGTCGTTTCGCTCGGTCCCCCTCTTAAGCGTGTTGCTCCACTCGCGTTTGTTTGTTTGCAGGCTGTTTGTTCCCCACCATTTGCGTCATGGTTCCCCAAATAAATACAGCGTAGATGGGGAGCACAGCAAAGCGCTTGATCATTCGATCGACGAATATCGCGCACGAAGGCGTGGCATATCACAACGCCGAACGACCATATATTCGCCATTGCGCAATTCCATTAAAAGTGAGCCATGGGCAACCTATGTTTTGCTTACTTAAGGAGACCTCAATCAAACGTCTACGTCTAAAGATCGTAATGGACAAAGATATTATTCGGAAGTTGTATTAAATAAATATCTAACCGCAAATAAATAAACCACAAAGCAAAGTTACCTACAGTAAAACAAAACCAGAGCACCTGGGCCCAATAGCTGCGTGTAAGACAAGGAATTTAGTAAAGCTCTAATATAACTCGCTGCATAAACCGTTGCAACATTCTTGTATTGTACTTTTCTCAACGTAGTTAAGTATGAAAGGTGGATACATTTTTCGAGAAAAATACGAATCAGCCACGATTCGAGGAAAGACGACCCCAAAGGAAAAATGATGTGCAAATTGTTCAAACACGTACATTATGCTATTTGTACCAAATCAACAAACCATTTATTAAGAAGCTTACAGATCATTACATTTAGAAAAGCTAGTACAAACGTTCAACATTTTTTCCCTTTCGACCCATGTACCCAACCATGGCTTTCTTCCACTTGAAAACACGAGGATAACGTATTTCGTCAATATCTTCGTGTTGGTGTTCCAGAGCATTCCAAACATCGTAGTCCTCCGTGCCTGGCACCGATTCTGAGTTGATGAATTGTCCGGAAGACTGGGACTAGATGGTGGCGATACATAAATATCATTGTCGCTGTCGTCATCCGATACGCTTTGCAACTAAAGTATTCCTCATAGTCCGGCACACATTTCTGTGAATTCAAGAGTTGTTCGGACTCGTTTCTTTGTTCGGGGGCAGGCTTGGCTAGATATTCTTCGAGTTTTGGTTCGAGCTTCGAGTTTCCAATGGTTGCTGCGATTAAATCTAGCGTTTCGTGCAAGCAAAGATGCAACGCTCACGGGCAGAACAATCGTCTTACAATACTTCTTATTCAAACCCTTTCTCGTACTCTTCATATAATTGCTTACAACATGTTTTCGGATATAACAGCATAAAGATAAACAGCAGAGAAAAAGAAATGGAACCGCTAATGAAAATGCGGCTTGTTGATTGTTGATGCCTTTATAGCATCGTGACAGCGCGAGAGAGAGAATGGGCAAAAGAAAACTCTATGAAAGTTAGAAAGAGAATAAAGAATGCGGGGTAGTTTATGTTTTCTGCCTTTGTCAAACTGCTCGGTCCTGGTCCAATGTTGTAGCTGCAGCGTAACTTTTCCAAAATGGTACAATTTGATTAGGGTAAGTTTTGCTGAAAAATACTAGCTGCTAAAACAAAACCAGTGAATCTCAATTATGTTTCGGGTTTGCTACAACAGCTAGCTAGGGTGAGTTTTGTTTGGATTGATTATTTAATCTCTATCGACGCACTAAAACAAAACCACAATGCACTAAACTTGTCTTCTTTTTCCAAAGGAACCTGTTTACCAGTTCAGTAATCCTTTACCTTCAGCAGATTAGGATCAGCTGACAATATTCGAAAATGTCCCAGTTTTTAAATCCTATTGACTGGCAATGTAATCGTATTGTTTATTTATTTATTTATTTATTATTATTAGAACAGGTGGAACCATATTAAGCACCAACCTAAAGTTTTGCACGTTGCAAGTTGTTGCTCTGTTGGGGTTCCAGCTGCCTAATGCCTTTCGCTTAGAAACCGATCAATCGGAGCAGCGAGACGAGCAGTTGGATAATGTTTGATTGATGTCAAATTGTTCCTAAGCTTATGAGCTATATATCGCCAATGTGTGTTGTTAATAAATGTTTCCTCAAATGCACTGCGTCTCCCGTTCGCGGAATGCTCGTGGCTGTGTCGGGTTATCGGTGGTCAATCTAAATCTTGAGGTAGTTTCAGCGTAGTGATAGGTTACGCAACCCGCCAATTGGTTGATCGTTATTATTCTAGAGATTCGGTCTCCTTTGAAAACCGCTCCAGCCATAGCTACCGAGTTATGTTGCGGTAGACCAGTGGCCTTTCGTTCGCGGAATGCGTGGTTTAGACAAGTTTCACGCCCACCACACTCTACTGGAGGCACCTTTCTCTCGTGTATTGCGTCTGCGCGCTTTTCATTGCAACCATCAATAGTTTTCCGGCTTTTCCGGCACGACACGACAGGCTGAGCTAACAAAAGAGGCGTGTTTTGAGCTTTTCTCAGAGTTGTAGGACTTGGCAAGACAAAATGGCAAGTTTTAAACTTTCAGATGTTTTATTTCTCAGATCGATATGTCTGCGGCAAGGTTATTCATCGAATGTGGCCAACATGTTCTTTGGTATATTGGTGTAAGATGGTAAATTGAATAACTGATTGGTGCTTGATTAACATTAACAGTGTATTCCTCGTAGTTTAGAATTAATTACCTTTTTGTTATAAAATCTTTGCCTTGTGAAACTTAGATGAAATGTTTATGAAAAGGCCTGCCTAAACTTCTTATTTCCCGTTACTTAGTCACTCGCAATTTTTAAAGCATCATCAAATGTATTCCTGCTGGTGCGAAACGCAGGCCATAAGCCTGTTCAACGAAGTATGCGTGGAATCAGGAGCCGTTAATACGTATATACCTCCATACCAATAAAGACAAAAGTCTCAATTGGCGTCTCATCTATGTTTTTTCGGCGCCATCTGCGGCGTCCTTTTTTAGCTCGGTCGCCTGATCTGTATGAGTGTACGGGTTACGGTCACATTAGGCCGTATAACTCATATTTCTCAATAAAAAAGGCGCCATGATGCCAATAAAGCCGAGAGCCGCACTCACATATGTGCGAGGAGGACGACCAATGGATTTGCTTATGTTCGGTAGCTCTCGCT
>NW_026684658.1:0-5787 GCF_943735745.2 Anopheles bellator | reverse complement strand
CCGCAAATGGATCCGGAGGAGCTGCGCCGCCACGTGGATGAGTTGTTCCCGCACCATCCACCGGCGGAGTGGCCACATGACGCGGCGGACGAGCCAACGGAGCCGCTGAGGCCGGTGACCTGCGCGGAGATCGTGAACATCGCGGCGAGACTTGGCAACCGGAAGGCCCCCGGGCCGGACGGGATTCCAAATGGAGCAGTGGCAGCAGCGATAGCGGCGTATCCGGAGGTGTTCCGCCGGCTCTACCAGCGGTGCCTGGACGAGCGGCGCTTCCCGGAGCCGTGGAAGGTTCAGCGGTTGGTCCTGCTGCCGAAGCCCGGCAAGCCTCCGGGCCAGGCTTCCTCCAACAGGCCACTATGCATGCTGAACACTGTCGCTAAAGTGTTCGAGCGCATAGTGCTGGACCGTCTGACGGAGCACCTGGAGGACGGACCGGGGGGACCACGCCTCTCCGGGGACCAGTTCGGGTTCCGGAAAGCCAGGTCCACGGTGGACGCCATTCAGCGGGCAATCACGGCGGGCAGCAACGCGATGCGGTTCGGCCGCAGCAACCGCCGGGACGATCGCTGCTGCATGCTTGTCGCGCTTGATGTGCGCAACGCGTTCAACACGGCCAGTTGGACTGCGATCGGCCAGGCGCTGCGCGACAAGGAAACCTCACAGGGCCTTCGGGCGATCCTAGGGGACTACTTCTGCGGCCGCACATTGCTCTACATGACCAGCGCGGGTCTGAAGAGCCGTGCGGTTACGGCTGGTGTGCCACAGGGTTCGATCCTTGGACCGACCCTGTGGAATGTGATGTATGACGGGGTGTTCTCCGTCGCACTCCCGGATAACGTCAGCGTAGTGGGCTACGCTGATGACATCGCGCTACTGGTTCCGGCCACCAGCCCGCAGAACGCAGCCGCGAAAGCGGAGAGTGCGGTTGCTGCAGTTCAGTCATGGCTGCGAAGCCATCGCCTCGAACTGGCCTGCGGCAAAACGGAGGCGCTGATGTTCAGCAGCCTCCGCAGGGGAAGGCAGCATGTGCCGTACAGAGTCGGTGACGCGCAACTCCGGACGAGGAGTACCGTGCGCTACCTCGGCGTGGAGCTTCAGGACCACCTGAACTTCAAGCCCCACGTCGTGGCGACGGTGGGACGTGCGGAGAAGGTCACTCGGGCGGTCAGCCGGCTCATGCCCAACAAGGGAGGCCCATCCGGGCGCAAACGGAGGCTTCTGGCAGCCGTAGCGACATCCATCATCCGCTACGCGGCGCCAGTGTGGAGCGCGGCGCTGAAGCTCCAGTACTGTCAGCGGAAGCTGAACACCATGCAGGCCCGTGCCGCTAAACGGGTAGTGCGGGCGTTTCGCACAGTCTCCAGTAGTGTGGCCTTCGTCCTGCCCGGGATGCTGCCTCCCCGGCTTCTTCTGGAGGAGGATGCACGGTGCCGCAACCGCGGCCTTGCAGCGAACGTGGCAACACGCAGCGAGATCCGGGCGCAGGAGCGCGAGCGGTCAACGCGGGAGTGGCAACGAGAGTGGGACCACCGCGCGAATAGCCCTGGCGCAAGTCGCTACGCGCAATGGGCACATCGCGTCGTTCCCAGGGTGGAGCCCTGGGCCAACCGGAGCCACGGGGATGTGAGCTTCAGCCTGGCGCAGGTATTATCCGGACACGGATTCTTCCGCGAATACCTGTGCGCCAAGAAGTTCGCACTTTCCCCCGATTGTGTCCACTGCCCTGGGACGGTGGAGACCACGGAGCACGCCGTGTTCCAGTGCCCGCGTTTCGAGGGAACAAGGCGTCGACTCCTGGGACATGGCACCGGCCGCCCGGTGAACCCGGACAACCTCATGGAGCGCCTCCTCGCCGGAGAACAAGAGTGGTCGGCGATCAGCGAGGCATTCGCGGAGATCGTCGGCTCGCTCGAGCGGGGTTGGCGAAATGATCAGGAGAACGCAGCAACAACATCGGCTGCGGTGGCGGCATCAGCGGTGACACTGCCCATGCCGGGAGTATTGGAGACAGCTATGGCGGTTGTAGCAGTGACATCCGCAGCGGCACCGCCTACGGTGCGAGCAACGGTGAACGCGATGGCGGACACAACAGCGACATCGGCGGTGGTTACGCCCATGACGAGAACCACGGTGAACAAGATGGCGACAGCAGCGACGACATCCGTAGCGGCACCGCCTACGGTGCGAGCAACGGTGAACGCGATGGCGGCAGCGGCGGCTGCAGCACCAATGGCGTCGGGTTCAGCAGCAACGGTGTCTCCCACCACGGGCGTGGCGAGAATTGCGAGAGCGTCATGCGGAGGCGCGCGAACGCCGCGGGGAGGCGCCTGCGAGCGCGCATCGCTCTAGGGCAGCGGAGGGAGCGCGATGACCCCTCCAATGGAGTCGTTAGAGCCAGAAACGTCTGGCTGGGGGCCCTGTTAGAGGTTCACCACTGCCGAAGTAGCGCGGCAGTGGGACCTCTAGCAGTGGCGGATGCGGAGCTCCGGCTTCGTCGGGCGACCGACGAGCTTAGAGAAGCCCGCAGACTGCACAGAAACAACCGGCAGCGCCGCGACCGCGCGGCGCGCCGGTAGGCGTTCTCAGCGATGTGAGAATAAGCCCGTGCCTCCCTGGTTTGCTTCGCGGCAGAGACCTAGGGAAGGCACAATAAAGGGTAGGGAAGGTGAATAACTTATTAGCCAGTCAGGTAAAAAGAGACTAATAAATGAACACCAAATATTAAAAAAAAAAGGAAGAGCATGCCGAGACAACTGCCACCGTTCGACGGGCAGCCAGAAATGTGGCCGTTATTTTACAGCAGCTACGCGGACACCACAAGGGCATGCGGGTTTTCTAACCTCGAAAACCTCCAACGATTGAGGGAGAGTTTGAAGGGCGCCGCACTGGAAGCAGTGAGAGGACGCTTACTGCTACCGGAATCAGTTCCCGGCGTGATCAATGACCTTCAGTGTCTATTCGGCAGACCAGAACGGCTGATGAAAAGGTTGCGGGAAAAAGTCCGCAACACACCGGCACCACGAACCAACTGGGTACGTTTATATCATTCGGCATCGCTGTTAAACAATTATGCGACCATCTCGTTGCAGCTAAACTGGAAGAACATTTAAATAATCCTTTGTTAGTGGACGAGCTGGTCGAAAAGCTTCCCACGAGCTATAAAATGGAATGGGTACGTCACAAGCGCAACAACTGCGAAAGACCACTTAGTATGTTTGGTGAATTCATTGACGACATAATGAGCGATGCAGCAGAAGTAGCAAGCCTTACGGATCAAAGGGAGAGGTACAGTTACGGACAGTGTCGCTCCACGTCAGCAAATCCCACGATTTGCACAACCACCCATCCCACAGACGCGACGCAGCAATTTCGCGACAGCAGCGGCCACGCGAAATCAACAGCAGGATCAGGTGTCGTCGTGAACAACGATCGTTAGAGAAAAGCACGGACGGTGTCGCCCCATGGCAGCAATTCCCACGATCCGAGAACAACAATCGTTCAGACGCAACGCAGCAATTTCGCGACGACGGCGACGCGAAATCAACAGCGGGTGCGATCGAGCAACAGAAGCGTCCTAGACGGAACCCGATCGAGCTAAGTCATCAAGTTTGGGTCAGAATAGGATATCAATTTCGGCTGAAGTCAGTTAGGTTCAGCTTAAGACAGTCCAAGTTAGGTCGCATCCATCTCTCGACGAGTTCAGTTTAGCAGTTATAAATAATAATAAAGTTTTTTTTAATCACCCCAAGTGGCAAAGACCAAAGTGTACATCCCGAGTAAGCATTCAAGCAAGCATGCACAAGGAAACGTGAATGTACATACGGCTGCAGCAGAGCAACCGTTCAGGCCCCGACCGTGCTGGAAGTGCAAGAGCGAGCAACACAGAGTGAAGGACTGTGAAAGCTTCAAAACGGACACGGCGCAAAATAGATTGGAGTTCGTGCAGAGGATGAAATTGTGCCAAGTGTGTTTGAACAGTCATCGTGGCTCGTGCCGTCTTAAACAGAAGTGCGACGTAAGTGATTGCAACGAAAATGACCACCATTTATTGCACCAATATCGGGCAGATTCCGTTAAGGAAAGTTGTAACGCGCACGACGATGCTAAGAAGGTAACACTCTTCAGAGTAGTAGCAGTGACTCTTCGATCAGGAAATTTGACCTTCGAAACAACAGCGTTTCTAGACGAAGGTTCGTCTATAACGATGTTAGAGGACGAGATCGCGGACAAATTAAAGATCGAAGGAATTTGAAGGAAGGAAGAACCATTCACTGTATCGTGGACGGGAAACACGACTCGCAGCGAAGCAAACTCCAGGAAGCTGAACGTCAGGCTCTCTGCAAAAGGCTCAGCGGAGGAGAACGAACTAAAAGGAGTTCTGACGGTGAAAAAACTGGAGATCGCGAGACAGGAAGCGTCCTATGTTAACCTAAAGGTTGAGTACGACCACTTGAGAGACCTACCCGTCGGTGATGAATGTCCTAAACGTGTCGGAATATTAATCGGTTTGGACAACTTACATCTCTTCGCTCCCATTACGTCAAGGATAGGCAAAGCTGATTAGCCCATCGGCGTAAAAACAAAACTAGGATGGAACATTTAAGGGGCCGCTCGACTTCAAACGCATGCATAGCGAACATGTAAATTTTCACTCCACAGGACCGATCTCGAATGAGATGCTGCATGAAGCACTACGTAGACAGTACGTGATCGAGGAAAGTGGAACTTCGTCACAACAGCCAAAGAGGTGAAACATGTGTATTCAAAGGGAGGATTTCTTACAAGAAACTAAGTGAGCAACTCTGAGGCGTTCTGCCAACAGATGGGTGAGAGTCCGACCACTGCGATGATCCAATTACGTGACAAATCCAGCGAAGCCCCTGCGGATCGAGTGCTAGGAATAACATGGGAGAAAAAAGATGACTGTTTCCACTTCTCCGTTCCTCCCGGCCTACACGCAAACGACCACCCTACTAAAAGAAGCATATTAAGTAGCATCATGTCTCCCAGTGGACAAAATTTAGTGCCTTGAGTGAAATTTCACGTTCCAGGTCGCGAACCATTCGCGATCCTATACAATTTTAGTATGGGTCAGTTTCTCTGATTCGCGAATGGTTCGTGAAACGGCGCAAGGAATGGACCGCGAAAAATGAACTCTCGAGCGTGACCCCCTTCCCAGTGAGCAAAATTGAGTACCCGAGCTACCCCTCTGTCTGCGACGGGAGCTAGGAAGGCTGAAACGAATGAATCCGAACGCCCCTCTGCCTGCGACGAGGACGAGAAGGGGCGAGCGGGCCGGTTCATGAGGGTCCGCTCGTAGATACAGGGGTAAAAGAGCGGAAGAAACCACGAGAGGAGGGGGTGTCATGCGCTAGCTTGTGGGTTTGAATTACCTAGAGAGGGAAGGGCGCTATGGCCGGGAGGCGATGCGAACGCGATGCAGGTGGAAGACGAACGGAGGAGAGAAAGCAAAAGGAATAGAAAAAACAGAGATAGCGAGATCGAGCGAGTCGGTCTGTAATTTTCTAAGTCCGGGTGCATGGTCAGGTAGGTAGCGTCGGGGGTAGTGAAAAAATGACACATGAACGCATTCATTCTGCACATCGTTTGTGTTTTCGCTAACAGGGCTGCACTTTACTGTGATTTTATCGTTTCTATCGTAAAGCTGTGTTTTTAAAACGAAACGTGTATCTTCGATTGGTGCTCTGCATATCGTGCTGTGTTGATAATGGAATCATCTAAATCCAAGAAACCATACACCCGTAAGGGCGGCAGTGCGAGGCTAAG
>NW_026684657.1:0-5795 GCF_943735745.2 Anopheles bellator | reverse complement strand
GAACTCGGTCGGCCATCTGCCGCGAACGAAGCGGCCAGGCAGGTGGCCGCGCTGGAGGAAGCCATACGGGCCCTCAGCATGGACGCGAAGGCCGGCACCATGGAGGACGACATGGTGCCGGTGAAACTGGAGATGTTGGAAGGCTTCTACCGCGAGGGGTGCGCCGCCCTCTCGCGGATAGAAGCGAAATCGGGCACCTCGCAGCGGCGAGGCCCGTTCGGCGAAGCATACGCCACCGCACGGGTGGCGTTGGGTCGCCTACTCAAGGTGGAAGGGGCGTCCATCTCCGTGATGGACACCACGGCGGTCACAGCCACTCCCAGGCAAGAACATCTGCCACAGATCGACCTGCCAAAGTTCGGCGGCGAACCGTCGGAGTGGCCAGCGTTCGCCTCCCGCTTCGAGAAGCGGCTCAGCGGCTGGCAGGAGGACGCCACACGATACGCGTACCTTCTGCAATGTTTCGACGGCTTCCCCCCTGCGCGGCAGAGCGCCGAAGCGTTTGAGAGCGTGGGGATGCCGTTCGTCGAGGCGTGGGCGAGGCTCCAGGAGCGCTTCTATAAGAAGCGCGTGGCGTTCCTGGGGCATTGTCGTGCCATTATAGAAGCGCCACGGCTAACAAACGCGTCCCCGAACGGGCTGATGAGGCTCATTGACGTGGTGGAGACGGCCATCACGTCAGCCCGACGCATCGCTAGCGCGACCGCGAACGAGGTATCCGCAATCGAAGACGGGCTCATCGTGAGCATCGTACTCGGAAAGCTAGACGAGGATAGCCTGGCCCGAGTCGCTCGCCGGGCGGACCAGCAAGCGATTCCCACGTGGAAGGAGCTGAGGGACGAGCTCGATAAGATGGCGAATCAGCTCTATTATGAGCCGAAACGCTCGAAGGAGGCAGGCTCCCGTGCCCCAGGCCCTAAAACCCCTCACGCTCCTTCCGCGCCGCGGAAAACAGCCTACGTGGCTCTCACGACCAAATCGGCGCCGACGCCAGCGCCGACGCCCGCGCCGAAACCCGCACCGTCACCAGCTCCACGCGGAAGCGGGGACGCCAAGCCGCGGCGGCAGTGTTACGCCTGTGACCAGACGGGTCACGAAAGTAATTACTGCCCGCAGCTGCGGGCGCGCTCGGCGTTGGAGTGCGTCAATTTTATTATGGAACGGGGCAAGTGCGTCAACTGCTTCTCACGTTCCCACAAGGCAACGGACTGCCCGTCGGCAAAGAGATGTCAGCACTGCCAAGCAAAGCATCACACCATCTTGTGCAGCTCAGCAGTGTACCTCGAGGAAAGGAAATGACTCTCCCGTGTTCGCCGTCGGGCCGCTAGCTGCAGTGAGTCGTTTTATCGTGGCTACTCCCGTGTTCGTCGCCGTGCTGCCAGCTGCAGTGAGCCGTTTCGCCGTGAAAACTCCCGTACGCCTCGTTCCCGTGCGCCGCGTTCCCGTATGCCTCGTTCCCGTACGCCTCGTTCCCGTGCACCGCATTCCCGTATGCCTCGTTCCCGTGCGCCGCGTTCCCGTGCGCCGCGTTCCCGTGCGCCTCGTTCCCGTACGCATCGTTCCCGTGGCCGTCGGGCTGTCAGCTGTAGTGCGCCCCTCTACCGTGAGGTCTCGCGTGTCCATCGTCGGACTGCCAGCTGCAGTGAGCCGCTCAGTCGTGAGTACTATCATGCTATGTCCATCAGTCATCACTCTCGTCCTATCGGTCAGCCCGCGTCCCTCCACCGTGAGAGCCCCCGGTTCGACTCCCGCGCTGTCAGCTGCATCGCGTCCAGCGCTCGTGACCACCACAGCCAGCGTTCCCGTACGCAACAAGGCGTTGCTACGTTGTTAGCAACCGTAGTGGTTCAGGCGCAAGGCTCTGACGGAGGATGGCATCGACTACGATGCATACTCGACTCGGGCAGTCAAATTGACGCCATCACGACCCGCGCAGCATCACGGCTGCGAATGCAATTCAGAGTGTCTAAACTGAGGCTAGACGGAGTGTCAGGGCCGCTTATGGTCACGCGGGAATGCGTCACCACTATAAGAAGCCTCAGCGGAGGTCGCAGTTACTCGGTGAAATTTTGCGTGATCCCCGACCTGCCCGACCTGCCCCACCAGACGATCGCTCTGAGCGATACCGACGTCCCGGCAGAGCTATCGTACGCTGATGATCGCTTTAACGTTGCCGGCCCAATTGACGCGATATTGGGTGCCGGGGTGTATTTTGCCGCGCTTACACCCGGCCTGAGACGAAACGAGCGAGGACTCACCATCCAGAACTCCGTATTCGGGTGGCTGGTGGGTGGCTTACTCCAGGGCGATGCAGCCGATGGCGTGAGGTCGCATCATTGCGGCGTGGCCACAGCGGAAGACGACCTGAGGCTGAGCATCGAGAGACTCTGGCAGGTGGAGGACGCGTCCCTGCCCCAAGCCGCGATTGGTACGGATATCTCCTCACCGGATCTCGAGGCCTTTTTCAAGGAGACGACGTCGTTGGCACCGGACGGCCGATACGTAGTCCGAATTCCCCTACGGGGGGAGCTAGGACAGCTGGGCGATTCCTACCAGCACGGAGTGAAGCGCTTACTAGCCCTCGAGCGCAAGCTAGAACGCCACTCCGAGACGTATGACGAGTACCGGGCGTTCATGCGTGAGTACGTAGACCTCGGACATATGACGCCGATCGCACCGAGTGACGCCGACCGGGTAATCTACGTGATACCCCACTCGTGCGTCATCAAGCCGGAGTCGTCGACCACGAAACTGCGTGTAGTGTTCGACGCCAGCGCCAAGTCGTCTACCGGAGTCGCACTCAACGACTTGCAGGTCATTGGGCCTGTTTTGCAGCCAGATCTGCTGCACATTTGGCTTGATTTCCGTTTACACACGGTGGTAGTGACGGCCGACATCGCGAAGATGTATCGCCAAGTGTGGGTGTCTGACGAAGACACTTGGACGCAGTGCATCCTTTGGCGCGACGGCAAGGACCACCCCATCCAGACCTACCGACTGCGCACCGTAACGTACGGCGAAGCCGCTTCCTCGTACCTAGCCTGCAGAGCGCTGCTGGAGGCCGGACACGAGGCGCGCACCGGAAACCCGCAAGTTGCAGACGCAATCCAGCGAGGGTTCTACGTGGACAACCTGTCGCTGGGCGCCTCCACACCCGACGAGCTACGTGCCCTGTGCTCGGGAGTGGAACAGGCGCTACTTCGCCGCGGCATGCCGCTGCGGAAGTGGGCGTCCAACGAAGCAGAGGTACTGCGCCACGTACCGCAGGAGCATCGGGAGGCTCCTGTTAAGATCGGCGATCGCGAGGCTGTGCGCATGCTCGGACTGTCGTGGTGCCCAACTGATGACACGTTTCAGTTGGTCATACATGAGGACGTACTTCAGTTCGCGGAGCAACTGACGAAACGTAACCTCATCGCGAAGATCTCCAAACTGTACGATCCAGTCGGAATCCTGCAGCCGGTGATCATCACTGCGAAAGTGATGATGCAAGACCTCTGGCGAGAAGATCTTGCATGGGACGACTACGTGTCACCCGCGACGATCCAACAGTGGAACGACTTCACGTCGCAACTCCCACTCTTGAGGAAGCTACACCTCCCACGAATGGCAGCACCCAGCGCACCGACGACTCTGCGTGTCGACGGCTTCTGCGACGCATCCATAAAGGCTTACGGATGCGTGGTCTACGTGACCTTCGAGAACGATCAGGGCCAACGGATAACGCGCCTGCTATGCGCTAAATCCAGAGTAGCCCCGTTAAAGGCAATGACGTTGCCACGCCTAGAACTGCAAGCGGCAGTTCTATTAGCCGAACTTTACGTGAGAATTCGGGACGTCTTCGGCTCCCGTGTCGTCGAGACGGGCTGGTGGTCCGATTCGCAGGTAGCGCTAACCTGGCTCCGCTCGGACAACACTCGGTGGGACATCTTCGTGAGGAACCGAGTCGCCAAAGTCCAGGCAGCTACCGCGACCACCGACTGGCGCTACGTGCCCACCAAGCTTAACCCGGCCGACATCGTTTCCCGAGGCATCGCGGCAAAGAGGCTGATCCGTCCAGACGTTATGACGTTCTGGCTGAACGGTCCATCATTCGTTCAAGCTGGATGTCATGGGCTACTCGAGCCATTCCCATCCACAGATCCCGCCGTATTGGACGAAGGGCTGCCACAAGCTACGCTGCTAGTGGCCATCACGGGGCCCGATTGCGACGACCTGATAGCGCAATACCCACACCATTGCGCCTTGGGAAAAACGCGCCGACACTTCGCCTGGCTAGGCCGTGCGGTCAACAATTTCAAGGCGAAGTCGGCCTCGCTACGTGCGAAAAATCCTGAACTCTCTGCGACTTATGGTCCCATGACGCTCGCCGCCCAAGAAGATGGGCTGCGACGTATCTTGCTGCGGATGCAGATGACGGTCCATCCGAATGAAGTAAGTGAGATGCAAATGACGGGCAACATCACGCCAACGAATCGACTCCAGCACCTCAACCCCATCTGCGTGAATGGGTTGATTCACGTGCAGGGGAGACTGCAGAATGCCGAACTTGCTGCGGAGGCGCGACTACCCATCCTCGTCCCGAAGTCCCACCCCTTCTCACGGGTGATGATCCGGGACATCCACGAAAGGAACCACCACGCCGGAGTCGCCCTGGTGATAGCGGAATTCCGGACCCGCTACTGGATGCGCGATCTTAGACGGACGGTGGCAGGGGAGCTATCGCGATGCGTCACGTGCGTCAAAGCTCGCCCTCGCCAATTCACGCAGCAAATGGGTCCTCTGCCAGTGCATCGAGTGAACGCGTCGCCCCCGTTCACACACACTGGCATCGACCTTTGCGGGCCCTTCACCGTGGCATCCGGAGCGAAGGGCAATCGCAACTTAGACGTTTACGTGTGCATCTTCGTGTGCTTCGCCACCAAGGCTGTCCACCTTGAGGTGGTAGACGACCAATCCACGCAGGCCTTCATCTCCGGCCTTATGCGCTTCGTGTCGCTGCGCGGAAGGCCCAACGTCATTCATTGCGACAACGGTCGCAATTTCGTGGGTGCTGCTCGTGAACTGCACCGTCTTCGTGACGTCTTCAACGATTCCCAGTTCCAGCACCGCGTCGTTGAGCTGGCCGCCGATGAGGGAATCTGCTTTTCCTTCATCCCTCCGCGCAGCCCCAATTTCGGTGGGTTGTGGGAGGCGAACATCAAGGTGGCCAAACGACTCCTGAAGGCGGCCTCCCGTGGCGCGCGGCTGAGGCTGATCGAGATGCAGACGTTTATGCACCAAATATCAGCGATCCTAAACTCGCGGCCGCTTACGGCTATACGGACAACGCCTGATGACGTCGAGGCTCTCACACCGGCCCACTTTCTCATCGGGCGCTCCTCCTTCAACACTCCGGCAACGTTGAGGGAAGACGAGACGGAACCCCTCCACACACGGTGGAAGCGGGTTCAAAGGCTGTCCCAGCACTTCTGGACGCGTTGGCGGTCGGAGTACCTGGCGCAGCTGAGATGCGCGGCCAAATGGACGCGGAAGATGCCCAACGCCGAGAAGGGACAGGTTGTACTAATCGGCGACGACAACCTTCCAGTCTCTCGGTGGCCATTAGGCGTCATCACCCAAGTCTACCCAGGCCCGGACGGGGCCATCCGGGTAGCCGACGTGAAAACCGGCAGCAGGGTATACCGGCGGAACGTCCGCTTACTCGCCCCTCTGCCGGTAGCCCCCCGCGATCCAGACGGCGCTGCCGTGTGCAGCCAAGTGGCTGACGAGCCACAAAAGACTGACGTCAACGC
>NW_026684656.1:0-5803 GCF_943735745.2 Anopheles bellator | reverse complement strand
AACTCAATGCCATCAAACAGGAAAATAACCTGTTACGGCAACAAAGTACAGCACTCCCTCGGGAAGCAGCACGACCGGATGTTTTTCGCATTCCGGACCCAATCAAAACTATGCATAGTTTTGATGGAAATAAGCGACAGCTTAACTCTTGGCTGACTACAGCTGAAAGAACCCTCAGTCTATACAGACACAGAGTGGACGAAGAGGTGTACAACCTCTACGAGCAAACGGTTATAAGTAAAATCGAAGGGAAAGCACGGGACACAATTTGTGTCAACGGTGACCCAAGAACCTTCGAAGAGGTTGCAGGCATTCTACGCGAATTATACGGCGATAGAAATGACATGTCAACATACCTCACGCAAATGTGGTGTCAAAAAATGGAAGAATCCCTCCACACGTACTACAAACGCCACAAGGAACTGATGCAAAACATGAAATCTTTGGCGAAGCAAGAGGAACTCTTCAATAGGCATTGGGAAGCAATAAACGCGTTCATAGAAAGAAACAGCCTAGCAGCGTTTATAAATGGTCTCAAAGAGCCATACTTCGGTTATGCGCAATCCGCGGGACCGAAAGATTTGGAAACAGCTTACGCATTTTTGTGCAAGTTCCAAAACGCAGAGCTTACGAAGAGACAAACGCATTCCTCAAGCTACCAGGCCAAATCTACCACTCATCCTAACAAGGGAAAAGAGGTAAAACCATTCACAAAACCCTCCGGTAGACAATCCGACAGATTCGAAACCAAACAAAGACCGGGTTCAGATAGAAGAAAAGTAACTCCGATGGAAGTTGACCCATCGATCAGATCATTACAAAGAAAGATCAACAGTCATGACGCTACCAGTGATAAAGAAGAAAGTGAAGACGCACCTTCCTCTGATTCGGAGCAAGAAACGGTCGAGGAAATAAATTTTCAGATTGCCAGTTCCACAAGCAAAATGAAATAAAAAGCAAGAACGGATTACCGTACACAATAATAACTCTTCCTTCAGGAATAAAGGCAAAAATATTAATTGACACAGGATCAAATAAAAATTTTCTCGCACCACACCTTATTACGGAATCACTCCGAACTCCAAGTAAAACGATTAAAATTTCAAATAGAAATGGCGAACATTATGCTTCACACAAATTCATAACTAAACTGTTCAACACAGAAACGAGTGTAGCATTTTACCTATTCAAATTTCACAGCTATTTTGATGGTTTGTTAGGATACGAATCATTATCACAGTTACAAGCAACTGTAGATGCCGGAAATAACACTTTAAAGTTACCCGGAAAATGTGTGAAACTGAAATTTAGAAACATGGGACCACCCGATGTAAAAATCAACGCTAACTCAGCGAAAATCATAAAACTGCCAGTATATGAGCAAAATGGTGACGTATTTTTACCACGAACACTAAAACTTGCAGACATCACTGTACCTCCAGGTGTCTATACAGCAGAAGACGGATTCATTACTTCCATAGCTATGAACCATGGAAAATAATTGCATTGAATTGGATTGAACCAAAAAAACAACAAAAATAGATGACCTCATCGAAACTAATTTTTCCTCATCCATAAAACTACAGGAATCAAAATCATTCATAAAAGATGATGATTTAGAAAATTTAATTCGTATTAAGCATTTAAATTACGAAGAAAAAACAAAATTACTTCAGATCATTAAAAAAAATTCAAAAATTATTCAAAAACCAGAAGAAAAACTTTCCTGTACTTCTTCAACGAAACATGTAATCAATTTCTCAATTTCACCCTGGACATCCCCTATTTGGATAGTACCAAAAAAAGAGCGATGCTAGTGGTAAAAAGAAATGGAGGATCGTTGTTGACTATCGAAAACTAATTGAGAAAACGATCGACGACAAATTTCCAATACCCAATATGGAAGAAATTCTGGACAAATTAGGAAGAAGTATTTACTTCACAACACTCGATCTAAAATCAGGATTCCACCAAATTGAAGTCGACCCTAAAGACAGATCAAAAACAGCTTTTAGCACTGACAAAGGCCATTTTGAGTTCATCAGAATGCCTTTCGGGCTAAAAAACGCACCAGCAACATTCCAACGTGCTATGAATTGCATTTTGAGTGACTTAATAGGTAAACGATGTCTAGTTTACCTTGACGATATTATTATCTTTGGCAACTCATTACAACAGCACCTCGATAATCTAAACAAAGTACTGCAAAGACTAACGCAAGCCAATCTGAAAGTACAATTGGACAAGTGCGAATTTTTACAAAAACAATGTGAATTTTTAGGTCATATTGTCACAGAAGATGGTGTTAAACCAAACCCAAATAAAATCGACAAAATTTTAAACTGGCCTTTGCCTAAAACCACGAAGCAAATCAAAGGATTTCTTGGACTAATTGGTTACTATAGAAAATTCATAAAAGACTTTGCAAAACTGACTAAACCATTAACAAGATGTTTAAAGAAAGATGCAAAAATAATCCACAACGACGAATTTAAAAATTGTTTCAACGATTGTAAACAATTACTAACATCAGACCCGATACTACGTTATCCTGACTTCGATAAACAATTCATCCTTGAAACAGACGCAAGTGACTTTGCACTTGGCGCAGTTTTATCTCAAAAATTCGAAGATGGAAAAGAGCACCCTATTGCATACGCATCAAGAACCCTTAATGATACCGAATGCAACTGGTCAGCTACTGAAAAAGAGCTCGCTGCCATTGTTTGGGCAGTGAAACATTTCAGACCATATATCTACGGAACCAAATTTCAATTACGCACCGACCATAAAGCCTTGGTTTGGTTAAGACAGAAAAAAGATCTTAACCGGAAATTACTAAACATGAAATTAGAACTAGAGGAGTATGAATTTGATATTACATACAAAAAAGGCACTTTAAACAGAAATGCAGATGCACTTTCAAGAATAGAACCGGAGACCCCACTCACGACAGAAATTCATGCAAATGATTCAGACATGACACAACACTCAGCAGACACGGATGACAATGACTTCATCCCATCCACAGAAAAAGCGTTAAATGAATTCAAAAATCAAATAATTTTAAAAATCACCGACCAAGACAGCACCCAAGCCGTAACAATCTTTGACAAATATCATAGAGTCATCATTGGCAAACAGGTGTTCAGCCCAGGCGTTTTGATTAACATCCTAAAGGAATATGCCTCACCAAACTGTGTCAACGGTTTGTTTTGCGATCATCATACTCTGTTAAACCTACAGACACTCTACAAAAACTTTTTTGCAAGAGCAAAATCCTTCAAAATTTTTTGGACAGAAAAAATCCTAGAAGATGTCACAGACGAATTGGAACAGGATTCTATCATCGAAAGACAACACAATGCCAACCACAGGGGCATTAATGAAACTAAACTCCATATTTCTAGAAAATATTTCTTTCCAGGTATGAAGAGCAAGGTCACAAAGTTCATCAATATGTGTAAATTGTGTCAAAGGGCTAAGTATGAAAGACGTCCATACAAACAAAAATATGAACTAACAGCAACACCTACAAGACCGTTGCAAATCGTTCATATGGACATTTTTATTATAAGCAACACACATTTCCTAACATTTTGTGATAAGTTCTCCCGACTAACAACAGCTATTCCTATAACAACTCGCAACACAGTGCACATACTCAAAGCGTTGACCCATTATATGGCGAATATAGGAAAGCCTTCCCTCCTCGTCACGGACCAAGAAGCTTCATTCACTTCGACAACCGTAAAACAATTTCTCGAAGAACACGACATAGAATATCACTTTACAAGTGTTGGCCAGTCCTCTTCAAATGGAACTGTAGAAATCGTTCATAGAACACTGAGAGAATTACACAACATTCTCGCAAACAAGGAATCTACAAAACAACTTTCAGACAAAGCAAAAATCAACCTTGCCGTTTCTATCTACAATGACTCAATACACTCTCAAACCAAACTAACCCCAAAAGAACTATTTTTTGGATACCGTAACGAAGACCCAGTTCCCGAAGACCTTGATGAAAGAATTAGGCAAAAGGAAGAATTTTACAGACATTTTTGCGAAAAACTTAAAAACAAAAAAGTAAAGGATCTTACAAAAATTAACCAATCTAGAGAAGAACCAGAACAATTTCTTCCTGATGATGTGGCCTTTGAACGAAAAAGAAACTATTTAAAACATCAAGAAAGATACCGAGAAATTACAGTTGTCGACAATATGCAAACTAACATCATTGACGAGAACGGAAGAAAAATCCACAAAACCAAATTAAAAAGAAAGAGGAAATAAACCCCTAAAAGAACTAATGATGTTTCATTTTATCTTCCCTTTCAGAACCCAAAACAATGAACCTCCTAATTCCCGTTTTCACGTACTTAATGTATTTTGCATCAGCAACCCAATTTAATATTAATGAATTAAATAATACTAACCTATTTGCACTAAAACTTGGCAAAGGATTAATAATCGAGGATTATCATGTGATATTCCATGAGTTTAACCTAAATAAGTTTAAAATTATCCTCAAAGAATACGGTAAAATTGTCTATACATTAGAAACATTCATAAGCGCAACGGACAATTACTCAGAAAGAATAGATCAGTTGGAAGAAAACAACAATCTTGTCCAGGTGAAGACTGTGCTCAAACATAAATATGAACAGGCAATCTCCATGATTGAAAATTTCGAAACCAAGAAAAAATCCAAGCGATCAATAAATCTTCTGGGAAGCATAATTAAAGATATAACAGGAAACTTAGATCAAAACGATTATGACATCATAAATAATCAAATAGAACAGATTAGAAAGGCAAACAACGCCTTGATAACAGACAATAATGCTCAGATTAAAATCAACAGTGTGTTTGAACAAAGAATAAATAATCTAACGGAAATAGCACATAAACAGGTAACCGAAGTCCATGATATCATCAGAATGTCAGGTTTGAGTTTAGATAGCCAGAAGAGCATCAAGAGAAAGTTGCACATACATGACATCATATTTGCACTGGATAACATTCGGGAACAACTAGACGTTATCTTCGAAGCGACACAGCTGGCAAAACTCGGAGTCATTCCCAAAGCTCTACTGCAGCCGCAAGAGATTGACTTTGTACTCAAAATACTAAAGGATGAAGGATTGACAATCACATCAAATATAGAAGCATACGAATTTTTGGAAACAACAGCTGTTCATAGCAATGACAAAATAATATTGCTCATAAAAATTCCAAAATTCAGAAATGAAAATATCACCATGTTTCAAATTGAGCCGATTCCACACCACAATAAGATCCTCAATATACAGAAAAAGTACGCTCTAGTAAATGACAGAGAAACTTACTTAACGAATAATTTCATTCGATTAGAAGACTACTATGTTGTAAAAACGAACGAAATCCTGAATGTCACGGACAATGAGTGCGAACACACACTGATGAAAGCTAAACCAAGCAATTGCGCTTTCACACAACACTCAGATAATACGGAAATAATGCCAATAGCCAACTTTGGAATCCTCATAAAAAACGCCAAATCCGTAATTATCAATAATACCTGCGGGTACGGAAACCGAAACCTCACCGGATCGTTTTTCCTGCACTTTAGAAATTGCACAATCTTCGTGAACGAACAGAAATTCGAGGAAAAACAATTGCAATACATGTGAGAGTGGGAATGAGGAAGAAGTGGAAAGTGAGAGAATGGACGGTCTCGAGCGAGAGATAGCGGAGGACAACCCCGAGACCAGCTTCGAGTATAAAAGGAGGAGGTCGGAGCGAAGAGAGTCAGTCGCAA
>NW_026684655.1:0-5805 GCF_943735745.2 Anopheles bellator | reverse complement strand
CCTCCGATAGTAAACTTAGGAGGAAGAATTGGCGTACAATCTATTTCGGTTCCACGCAGCTGAAGAATTCTAGTAACCGGGGCCATGAACATTGATATGTTGTTATACTTTACTGGTATTTCTTGATAGCATATTGGTTTACGTTCATAAGTTACGTAAACTGGTTTGCACTCGAGAATGTACAGTACCTCGGCTGCTGTTATTGCTGTAAATCCCGCTCGTTTTACTAGATTCGAAACGAATTCGCTTGGGTTTACTCTTGCAAGAGTCAATTTAGTCTCCATTAATGCTTTGTCTATTTTACACATTTCCGTCATGACGGTCGTATAAATATCATTCAACTGTTGTCCAAGATAACTTTCAATCAGGGTTATTTTTGAGTTGAAGTATGTAAACAGGTCGAGATTTCTTCCTTGGCTTACCCGTCGTTTAAATGGTGATCTGTAGCCAACTGATTCTAAAATGAATATTCTTGGATGATCTGTAAAATAGCCGTCGAAACCACATATTTGTGCCTTTTCTCTTGCTCGGATAGAGAACATGTGTTTTTCTGACAATACTGTGTATACGGCGGAAGATTTCTGGCCTTTGCTGTTGTTATCGAAGGTCTTGTTGACGGTTCCTTCATAAATGACCTCAAAATCCGATTCCTCACACAGATGTCGCATATCTACATCCCAGGTCAGGTAGCCGAATTCGGAATCGAGGCACCAGCCGTTGTTGAATGGACACAATATGTCGTTGCGTAGAGTTACCTGATTGTTTTCAGTGTCAGCGGTTGCTGAGTAGTCGAACATACCGATTTGGTACTCGTAGTAAACCAGTGCGTTTTCCCAGGTATAACTTGATGTTCTATACACTCCACCGTTGCACGTTGTTCCTCTTACGCTTCCTACAACTAATGTTTCTCCTCGGGTTGTAGCGTTTCGCCGTAATTCAGTAATCTTGACGTCTTCTGTAAGCTTTACGATGCCCAATACTTGAGCTAATTTGCACTCGTCGGGTGTGAATTCCTTCACAATGTAGGCGTATCCGTTTTCATAATCAGACGTGTGTGAGAATGCCCCACAATATTTAATCGTTCTCTTGATGATTACCTTACATTGATGCACGTGGGTTTGAATTTTGGAGCTTCTTTGTAGGACCTGGATTCTTGTTTCAGTAGTAGTCAAATTCTTGGCTGGAGGGATGCACGATGCTACACCCATCAATGAATAGCTCGTGATGTTGACGTCGTTACTCGCGCAATCGTAGGCGATCAGCCCTTTCATCTGTCTACCTAGAACTTGTCCAATGAGCAGCAGCAGCATGATGACTGTTAGGTTCCATGGATTAAAATGTGTGGTTCGTGGCATTTTTCGAGATTGAGAACTATTATTTAAAGATATTTTTCTTTTCCCTGAATTATTTTGTGTAATGGTAACATGCTTTGTTGTTGCTGTTAAGTTATTTCCAACCCACCCAATTGCTCGAAAGGTTTTGCCTCTGCGCCTAGTTCGCCTTTTTTTCAATTGGTTTACTTCTTCGTGTAGAGCTATAAACTCACGTCGTACTTCATTGACTTTATCCTTTATTTTATCTGAGTCATTTTGCGAACATCTATCAATTGCGGCAATTGTTTCAATTGTGTTATTTTGTCTCTCTTGGTACACGTCTAGTACTGCCAGGGCTGTAACTGGTCTGTTATATATTCCTTGAGATGTTTTAACTTTAACTGACCTTATTTTTTTATCTTGCCCTAACTTTACTTCAATAACCTTTCCCTTTAACCAATGTCCTCGCTCGTTATCTGTCTCCGCTATTACCACAATATCGTTGATTTTAATTGGTTCAGTTGATTTGTTCCATTTTGAGCGGTGTGCGATCAAAGGTAAATATTCAGTCCTCCAACGATTCCAAAAGTATCTACCGTAATGTATTGCTAACCTCCAATGCTTTTTCTCTAAGTTTTGAGTTTTGAAATCAAATGGCAATGAAAAGTTACCGGCTCGTCCAATTAATATGTGGAATGGAGTGAGAGCTTCATCTTCTTCGTGAGATAAGGGAATATGTGTGAGTGGACGAGAGTTTAAATAGAATTCAGCTTGAATGAGTGCTCCTCTCAATACTTCTACTGTTGGAGGTCTATCGTTTCTACTGAATATCATCTTAGTTAAATTACTTTTGATTATTCTTATCAATCTTTCCCAGGCTCCTCCAAAGTGGGGAGCTTTTGGTGGGTTGAAATGCCATTGTATACCCATTTTAATAGCTTGTCCGGCTTCCATTTTAGAGTTTATATTGTTTACTATCTCTCGTAACTCTCTTTCTGCGCCGACAAAATTAGTCCCATTATCGCTATACACATGCGTAACTGCACCTCTGCGTCCTTGAAATGACGTAAAACACAGTAGAAATGAATCAGTGGTTAGTTTTTCAGCTAGTTCAATATGTACGGCTCTTGTGGACATACACGTAAAGATTACTCCCCAGCGTTTTTCCCTGGATCTGTGGACGAGAACCTCAAATGGTCCGAAATAATCAATTCCTGTATGCATAAATGGATAAATGAAAGTGTCCGTTCGGCATGAAGGCAGCGGTGCCATTATTGGTGGAACCGGTTTAGCCCTCGCATTTTTACAGTGTTGGCATCTAGCCTTTACATATTGAAAAACTGAATTAAGTCCGATGATAAAGTACTTTTGCTGTAACGCAACAAGTACAGCTTTATCTGCTTGATGATTAAACATCTCATGATACCATTGCACTATGAGGCGTGTTATGTGATGATCTTTAGGCAGTATAATTGGGACTCTTGCTGCCTTGGGTAAATTCTCTGCATATTTCAGTCTACTTCTGAAACGCATAACCCCTTGTTCATCTAACATTGGAGTTAATTTTGACAATGGTCCAATTGTTGTAAGCTCCTTGTTTAGTTTCAACTCTTGCAATTCGTCGGGATATACATCCCCTTGTGCTTTTCTGTAAAGTATGTTTTCAGCCTTGATTCGGTCTTGCATAGTGTATGCTTTTTTGAAATTAGATTTGTCTAAACCGTACTGAATTATTTTCCACATGGTACATACTCTAAACAGTAATTTCCACCAATTAGAAAATTTTCCTTCTTGCAAGTAGTCGAGTTTTTTGTCATGTATATTGACGAATTTGATTTCCTCTTCAGTTTCTGTTATTTTTTCCTTGGGCCATTCTCTTTCTGGAAGTTTCAAAAATTCTGGACCTGATATCCATATTGATGGTTTAGTTGTAAGTTTCGTTGCTTCGTCAGCAGGATTTTGCCCAGATGATACCCATTTCCATTGATCAACTGTAGTAGAATCTAATATCTCCCCAATTCTGTGGGCTACAAATTGCTTATATTTTCTATGCTTGGAATTAATCCATGCCAAAACGGTTTTCGAGTCACTCCATAAAATGGATCGTGTAACTTTCAAACGGGTTTCCTTTTTAATTGTGTTCAATAGTCTTACACCCAATAGTGCTGCTTGCAATTCTAAGCGGGGAATAGATAGTATCTTTATTGGAGCAACTCTAGCTTTAGCTGCTACCAATTTAACTTGTGTCCCCTGGCCTGGCTCACTTCTTGCGTAAACAACAGCAGCGAATGCCTTGTCTGAGGCATCAACGAATACATGTAACTCGACATTGGAGCCTGTGTTATTTAGGATCCATCTTGGTATTTTAACGTTGTTTGCATCCGTTACCTTTTCTAGCCATGAGTTCCATAAGGTGAATAATTTCTCAGCTACAGGAACATCCCATTCGGATGTTTCTTTATGTAATTCCTGCATTAATATTTTACCTTGAATCGTTATATTTGAAATGAGACCCAACGGGTCGAAAACGCTCATTATGAATGAAAGCACCTCCCGTTTAGATGGTCTTCTAATTTTTTCCATTACTTCTTTCGGAAGTCTATCTAATTTCACATTGAAACCAATATTATCTTTAGTTGCATTCCAGTAGACACCTAGTATTTTAGAGGATTTGTCTTCCTTATTTTCGAGAAATTTGATTTTATCTTCATCAATCCTATCCTTAGGTATTGAAGCAAGCAGCTCCTTACTATTTGAGCAAAACTTGGTGATAAAAAATCCTCCCTCATCGTGGGCCTTGATAACTTGATCCACTGTGTCTTTCGCGTCTTTCAGCGAGTTGAAACTATCATCATAGTCGTCAACATAATGCTGATTAATAATCGGTGACAATGCAAGCGGATATTTGTTTCTTAATCTTTGGGCATTAGTATTTTTTGCGGCTTGTGCACAGGATGGCGAGCAAGTTGACCCAAATGTCATTACTTGCATTACATAAACATCTGGAAAACGATTTTCGCAGTCGCGCCAGAAAAATCTTTGCGCATTTTGATCTTCTTTTCTTATTTTCACTTGGTGAAACATTTCCTTTATGTCGCCGCAAATTGCATACCTACCCTCACGGAATCTTATCAAAATCCCAAATAGAGATGTTGTAGCATCCGGCCCGGAGAGAAGAGCAGAATTTAATGAATGACCATTTGCCTTGGCAGCTGCGTCAAACACTAAACGTGGTTTTGGTATCTCTTTGTTTTTATTGATAACAATAAAGTGAGGCAAGTGGAAGATCGTTTTTTACTCTAGCTACTATTTCTACTGGTTCTAATTTTCTTGCGTACCCCTTTTTGACGTAGTCCTGAATAGTCTTTATAGCCCATTCCTTTAAAGCGGGGTCGCCATTCAGTTGCTTTTCGAGATACTTCAGCCTTTTCATAGCTGCGGTTGCACTTTCTGGAAATTCAAACTCATCTTGTTTCCATAGCAATCCAACTTCATATCTACCATTTTTGTATTTAAGAGTGTTGTTCAAAATTTCTTCGGCTCTTTTTTCTTCCAATGATTTCGGCAGTTCCTTGACAGGCTTAACCCCGAAGTCTTCTATTGAAAAAAACCGATTCATCATTTCTCTCATTGGGTCTTCTTCTTGAATCACCATCGAATGGTTTAATGTGGGATTTGTTGATAATTTTCCATATATCAACCAACCTAACTTAGTTTTCATCGCAATTGGTTCACCAAGTTTTCCACTTCTATTATTTTCAGCGAGCAATAGCTGATTGTGCAATAATCCAATTAATATAGTTGGTTGAATTTTTTCGAAGCTCTTGATTGGTAATCCCTTAAGATAAGCATATTTCTCCGATAGCTCTTCATAATCCAACTCTTGAATAGGCAAATTCAAGTTCTTAACCGTGCGAACATCCTTTAATCTATAACTCTGCTTTGTCGCACCTCTAATTTTCAATTGAACTTGCTTACTGTCCTCTTGTTCTGAGGTCAAGTCCTGAGTCCATGCTAAATGTAGCGGTACTATTTCACCTTTCAGGTTTAGCTCTTGCGCTATGTTTTCCTCTAGTAACGTTAGAGATGAACCTGGATCCAAAAACGCATACGTTTTAACGGTCTTATCTTTGTTTATCAAAGTGACTGGAAGAACCTGGTACAAGGTTGTTGATGTTTCCCTTGCATGATGATTATTTACTGTTTCTACTGCTTCCTTGTTAATTTCGACCGATTGTATATCCTTGTGTTTATCGAAATGTTCAATGTTCGATACCTGATGCAGCATTTTGTGATGCTTCTTTTCACATCCGTTTATTCCGCATTTTTTAGCTTTCTTGCACTTGAAAAAATTGTGCGAAGGCATTAAACAACCAAAGCAAAGGTTGTTTGTTTGCACAACTTTCATTCGGTCGTACTGTTTCATTTTCTTGAATTTAAAGCAGTCAGTAATGGAATGTGACTTCTGGCATATTGGACATAACGCCCTTTT
>NW_026684654.1:0-5807 GCF_943735745.2 Anopheles bellator | reverse complement strand
AATGCGACCCGCCAACGAGGTAGCAGTATGTTGCGCCTGGTCCTTCGCGCTGCACACATAAATACTTAGCCCACACCGCTACCAGGCCGCGTACCGTGCGTTGGGCCCAATTTATGGACCGCGACAGTCGAGAGCATTACGTGGTTGGATAAATGCACCACCACTACGCCGGTGGTCACGGCGCGCGGTCCGTCGGCCAAAGGCACATGCAAATCGTCCTGGCGGTCCTGGGTGGTGGGCGAAGAAAAATAATCATATGCATACATTAATGTTTCCGCTCAGCGCATGGAATGCCACGGAACACGCTCTGCCGAGTGGCCGTGCTGCTGTCAGCTACAGACTTTTTGAGGTTTGATTCACTCATCCTGCGTGTAACGGAGTTCCTGGCCGTGTACCGGGGCAGAGCTGTGGCACTTTGCTCGCTGTGTGTATTTATAAAAAGTTGCCGAAAATAATTGCAATAATTGCGACTCAAGCGACCAGAAAGCAGAAAAGTTGATGAAAAATCAAGCGTTCGAATTATGTTTGCAGTTAGCATTTAATGTTCCTCGCAAGGTTAGTCAGCCCTGGACAGCAGGCCAGGACGTCTCTGGTCTGTTTCTCGTATTTCACCACACGAATGTAGCTACTCGGGAAAGTTCTGCTGTCGCCGCCGCCGATCGGCCAAAAGCTTCTCCCGTCGTGGCCCTCACTGTGAAGCACCCCACATTGGCCACATTATTATGTTCCGCGTAGTAATTAATGTCAGTGGCCAGGGCCACCGATCGCTAATAATAGCATGGCTCGAAGGAGCAAACACGCCGCGGCCGCGAAAAAACAGAAAATACTTTCCCTCGGGTCCGGCTTCTGTGTCGAAAAAATGTGCGGCGGAACACTCGAAAAGGCCTCGGCCCTTGAACGCTCGAGAGGCCATCCGCAGGTTGCAAAATATTCGCACCCGCGCTGCGAATGTTTTTGATCAGTTCCAGTCGGGGTCATTAAATTCAGGCTTCGCCACGGAGCCAGGCGAGTGAACGGAGGGCGGTTCGGGGCGGTAAAATATGTATTTGAATTTCCCTTCAACGGCCAATTGACGATGAAAATTAATAATGCAACGCACTCGGGGCAGGGCGTTCATTTGCTAAGGCAACCGTTTAATTGGAACTGCTCCGAGGTTTTTTTGCATTTCCCACCGATTCCCACCGACCGGAAATGGTAGGCAAAATAATATATTGAAAAAAGAGATTTTCACTTGCAACAAAATGGTGCCTCTGGGCTGTGGCTTGCAGTTCTCGGTCGGGTGCGTACACTGCGCTGTGTTGCGTAATCGCCGGTGCCGTACTGATTACCGGGATGATTGGTCCATGGTTCTAACTGTTCCAGACCGGCGAGCACCAATGGAATAAAAAGTGGCTTGATTTGGATTCAATTATCACAATGTTGCACTGTTGGACTTAACACGTGGCCACCGTGGCCGTTACTGCGTTCAGGAGTTCCCATCGGATGCGTAATCAGATTCGGCATGCCCTAAAGACGGAGGTATGGAATGGAATTTTTTTTTGCTGGTGTTGATGGCCTAGTTTTGTTTCGGTCCCTAATTTGTGATGCTCTAAGCCCATGGCCACGTGAAGCTATTTTAGTGAAAAAATTAAAACACAGTCCACAAATATAGCACCGCCGCGGCGGATGAAATAATCCCCCATTAGCGTCGTAAATCTGCGCTTCCCATCCCGTTCCCAGCTAGCGAAAGCCACGCCACCAGAGCCCCGTCCCGAGCGCAGGCCCCAGCGGAACGGGTTGTCCCGTGCCTAATTCGAATGTTTACAGGTCGGCCGTTTCACCGCTTAATTATGATCCATTTTCACCGTTTTGAACACTAATTGAAGATAAGCGGTCGAGGAAGCCACGGCGACGTCGACGACCGATCCGTCGGTGGGACCACATTAATGGGAACCCGGTCTGCGGTCCGGTCAGTTCGGTCGGTTTCCCCCAACGGTTCCTTAATGAGCGGCTGCATCGTCGCTTCCCGGAACCGGGACCAGCCGGAACCCGGAAACGGCCCGAACCGGGGACCGTAAATAAGGAGCGAGAGAGAGAGAGAGAGCGTAAAGTCGTGCTTAAAGTGTTATCTACGTTTTCACCCACGACAAGATTACGGCGAACGGTCGAAAATGGCGCAAAGAAAATGGGGCTCCTCGAAGAGGGACATCCCATCCGGACGGTTTGGATTCCACGGCGCACGTCGATCTCAAGGATTCGCCTCTTTTTTTCGCCCTTCCTAATTTCTTTTCGCCAACCAGCGGACCACGCCGTGCCGGTGTGAGTGTAATTTAAATTAATTGAAAGCTATCACTGGGCGCCGTTCGCCGGCGAAATGTCTTCGCCTTCGCACCCTTCTACCCGTCGGCGTCGGCTGCCGATTTACCTGGGGGGTTCCAGCGCACCCGAAAATGGCATTCACAGAGCGTTGTTTGAGGACCGCATCCTTTGGACCGCATTTCGTTTGCTTGTTGTTGTTGTTTGCCCAATGGGGCCACTGTTTTGCGGGGTCCTGACTGTGATCGCCCACCGACGTTGATGCTGATGAGGTAGTTTTTCCGAAGAATTCCCCATTCGGCAAGGGCATTGGCTCAAAAGTCGTCGTTGGTGGCGTGCCGTCGGAAAGATAGTTGTTTTCAACGAGCACCCGAGTTACGCCGCGTTCCGACTGTAGAATGCAGCCGCCATCGGGAATGGACGCTCGTGGAACCATCCAACCCGGGATGAGGCCTTGCGGCTTCGGGCGGCGATTGTCGGATGGTTGGTTGAAAATATAATAATTAAACGAAAAGTGGTCACCGAGGGACTTGACTGCTGTGGGTTTGTTTTCTCAGCGCATTGTGGTTCCACCGAGCAATGGCAGCTACATTGTGGGCAACTGTTGACTTACCAATGTACTTGTTACCAATATTGTGCCATTAACCTTACTATTTGGTTTCCCCCGAAAACTATATGGGCTCCGTTCTGTACAACGGAACTGACAGCGTACGTATGCTGGGTTGAGTTCGGCAAACGGCTGCCGAAGGAGTTTCGAGAACTTTGTTTCGTTTCAGTGTCATTTGCACAATTTACTGAATCAACAGCATATTTCATGGTACCCAGGCGTCGTGTGATTAGGACTGCGGTTCATTACGAGAGTCATTGCTTCGGGAATGGACATTAATTAGCAACTGCAACTTTTGCTTTGTTACACTTACAGTTAATGTTTCAGTGTTAACACAAACTATCAGCACCATTCGCAGTACGAGGACACCTTCCGAAGATATTTAACTTCAATAAAATATCCTTGTTGCAGCTACCGAGGCAAGACACACGAAATCAGTTCCAAAACACCAGTTGTCGCGTCGCTCTATAAATGTTTAAAGTGAGCTAAAACCCTAAGTTACTGAAACAGCAATAAGAGTAAGGCATTACAATGGGATGCGATGCTTTAGAATTTGCAGCAAGCTTCACGATAGTAAAGTACCCTCGACCGCAAATCCTCCATGCCACACAAGCCCCACAATCCTTTGGTAACAAAAGTTTAATTGAAGCCGCAACTTTTTGTGCCACACAAAACATCGGGCTGCAGAAAAAAGGTACATTTCTTAAACGAAGAAGAAGAAAAAATTCAAAAACTTTCGCTTGTTTGAAATTTGTTGGCGAAAAAACAACGCTCGCCGGTGGAATAAACACCCGAAAGTGAAATAAATTACACGAAAACATTACGTTAAGTATTCGAACAAGAGAAACAGGATACCGAGGCATACCCCACGGTACGGCCTTACCGTTGCCGAAGGGTACACTAAATCTTTTCCGTGTGAAAAGAAAGACAACTACGAAAGAACACAAATGCGGCCACAGCTTACGCGCAACTTTCGGATGGCGCGCCGACGAGAAAAGAAATGCTGTGCAATTTATTTTAAAGAGACACAATTCCAGTTTTTGTTTGCCACGGGCGGCCCCTAAGTTGAGCTTCAACTTTGCGATGTGTCAGGGCGTTAAATCAGCGCGGCAATGTGTTGGGTGTTTTAACGCCGGTTGACGTTACTCGAAAAAACTAATATTCGTTGAAGGGTAATTCACAATGTTTACATGTTATTCGGCGTTCATTGTAAATCACACTTGGCTTAAAAGGATGATTAAATTTGTTAGTTGCCAATGCCAAAAAGGGGTTCATTTTGATATATTCCTTTCTTTCATGTATTTAGTGGTGTCCAGAATCCAAAACCCGCAACAGGTGCAATGACGTGGCTAGTTTGAGTAGAAAATAAACCTTATTTAAAATCACAGCAATTAATTATAACTGACAACTTTTACATCCTCGACATGTGACAACGACTTGACACAAAATTACTGTCATTCAAAAAAACATTGTACTCCAGAACTAAGGAAGGCTCTCGGATCTTTAAGCCTATTTGTCGTGCCATCCTTTTCGGTACAGGAAGCCGGAATACGCACGGCTTAAATCTGGATAAGCAGCGAACGATAGTCGTGGGCTACGAAAAAGTACGCAAACGTAGAACATGTCCGGCTCGGTGCAAGCGTTCACTTGCGATTGCCACCAGCGGGAGTGACAAGGACTGGCCGCACTAAACTTTGGGGCCCGGGTCACCGAAACTTCCGCCAAAGCCAGCAAGAGCAGCAGGAAGTCAAGCTGGCGTAAAAAAGCGTAATCCGCCAGAAACCTCAAGATCAACAGTGACCGAAAAAAGTTTCTCCATCCTACTGCCAGCCAAACGCCAGCGGGCCCCTTCGCCAGAAAGTGTCAAGCCGAAAGCCCGAGGAAGCCCGTGTTCTTGAAAGGGTTTAGCTGCCTGGCCACCCAACCCCTTTCCGCCGCTGGCGTGCGTGCGTCCGGGCGTAAGTTTGTCCCACTTCTTACCGGGGATAAGTACCCAAGAACGATATTCCAATGACCGACCCGGTTGGATGCAAAGTTTGCAGGTCGAGGATTCCCGGGGAGGAAAGTTTTTGGCAGCGACAGGAACGCTCCGGTCGGTCCGGTCGGCAAAGTTCCGGACGACACGGCACGGGTTGATCCTCTCAGCGCTGCGCAGCCAGAGTGTGCGGCAGATACGGGCCAGCAGCATTAGCTGGAACCGGAGCCAATCATTCCTTCAATTGGCCGGGGAGCGAACGGTGAGTCAAGAATCGACGAGCAGAGTCTTAGGAGACCGGCCACTCCGGCACCTTGAACGACACACTCAACGGAAAGTGCATCGGGCAGACATCCCACCCCGCCCCGGGGAATTTATTCCACCCAGGATTAGGTTGGGCACGGCCAAGACGGCAACAAGGGCTGGGCCGGCGCCGATAAGATTATGGGAAACAATAGAATGGGGAAAGAATTTACGCCGGAGCTCCTCACTGTGGCCAACTCCGAGACAAACAATTACACTTCGGTGCCGCTTATCGGAGGCAGGCACCACCGAAGCATTGCCGAAGAACCGAGCCACTGCCGGGTTAAAACGCTAGCCCACACCCATTGTTTAAGCCCACAAATCCTCGCAATCGTTCGAATGGGATGTGCAGCTTTGCAGTGCTGGCGCTCGTTAACGGCACCCGCCCCCCGAAAAGGGACACCGGAAACGATCCAAAAGCCAGACGCTCCACAAATGCGTCATAATCCGGGTAGCGAAGCGGCGAGTGTTGAGCTTTTGGCCAACGCGAAGCTCGAAACGAGGGCTCTGCAACGAGAAGTGCAACAATTTTCGTGGCCAACATCCATCATTAGCGCGCTTCGCTGGAACACAATTACACAATTGCCACCCGGGGCTGGGTGGGCCGCTAGGACGACTGGTGGGACG
>NW_026684653.1:0-5829 GCF_943735745.2 Anopheles bellator | reverse complement strand
GCGAAGCGTTGAAGATACAGCGGAGAGCCATCCACCATCATTAGCTTGCCTTGCAGTGAGTGCGCCTCCAGGCGTTTTACGATTTCGAGGGCCAACAGAGAACCAAAAGAGTATCCAATGACCAGAAATTGTTTGCATTTCGCGAAAACCGTTTGAAACATTTCTTCAAACACGGAGTCGACGATGCCGGGAATGGTTTGTTCATCGGTAGCCTTGGCGAAGGATTGCAATATGAAGGTAGGAGCATTGATCTCGGAAGCAATTTTCGTCCAAGCCGGGCTGCAAACGGATTCGATGCCTGGAATGATAAGAACGGCCAGATCATACTCAAGATCGTTTGAGCGAGACGGTAAACGGAGAACCGTGTGATGGCTAGCTGCTTCGTCACCGAAACTAGCCAGCAAATCCTCGAGCTGCAACTGTTTGGCAACGGACTCTTGAGCTTCGTTCTCTGCCTTGGCGTCGGCTAGTTTCTGCAACTTGGAGAATGTCAGCGTGCGTAAATCCTGAGGAGTCAAAATGATGTCAAAGTCGCGTTCCAAGACCTGCCGAATCTCGACAGCCATCAGCGAGTCCATGCCGATGTCGGCCAGGGTGCTTTCAACGGAAACGGACTTCATGTCGCGAATATTCATAATATTCATGACCGCTTCAATAATGTTCTTCGCCCCACCGCTGGAGCTGCGCTTTTCGGCTACCACCATGCTGGCCACGATGGGTTCATTCGACGAGAGAAGTTGATCGAGCACCTGTATGCAGGAAGAGAGTCTCTGCTGGAGGGTTCCGCCGATCTCCATGTCGATTTTGTCCTCCTGCATGTCGGCCACAATGCCGACCTCACCGATTGCGCCCCATTGGATGGCTTTTCCAGGTAGGCCATCAGCGACTCGACGTTCGATGATGCGTTCCATAATGGAGTTGGCCATACCGTAGTTGGATTGGCCAGCGTTGCCCCGGCCACACGAAACGCTAGAGAAAACAACAAAGTGCTTGAGCATTGGGCACAGCTCTCGACTGACGACGTCAAGATGCTGCGTAGCATTCGCCTTGGGAGCAAGACACTCTGCAAATTTGTCCACCGATTGGTTCTCGATGATGGCGTCTCTGAGTTGAACGGCCAGGTTGAAGATTCCCGCGATAGGTCCCAAGTCGATTGCTTGGTGCAGCAACCGACGACATCCTTGTTCGGTAGCAATGTCTTCGGTCGAAATGTGCACTTTCACACCGTAAGTCTTCCAGGTGCTGTGCGGTAAGAAAAGAATACTTGTGCAGGATCTCTGGACAACTATTGACAGGGAAACAGTGTGAAAAAGGACTTACTTTATGCGATATTGCTGATAAGGTTTCGTCACTCCTCTGCTTGAACTGAGCAACAGTTTCCGGCATCCTCGAATGATTAACCAATCAGCCAACTCCAGGCCAAACCCGCCAAGGCCTCCAGCAATAACGATGCTTTGTTCCGGGTGACAGTAGATCCGAGGAAGGTACGAAATCGGAACGGAAGTGAGATCGTTCTCGTTGTCACGAATCTTGAGCACCACTTTCCCTATGTGCTTGGCGGTAGCCAAGAAACGGAACGCTTGTTCGATCTCATGTGCTTGGAAGATGGTCGTGGGAAGCGGCTGAATGATTCCCCGTTTCATGTCATTCATAATAAGCTTCTGTAAGTGCTTCATCAGCTCTCGCTTTTCTCTAAACATCAGATCAACCAACACCGCCGAGAAAGAGAGTCCTTTCTGGAAGAGCGACATCGCCAGCTTGGAGTCCTTCATCATGTCGTACTTTCCGATTTCCAAAAAGTGTCCACCTTTGGCCAGACAGCGTACCGATGCCTGAAGCTTTTCCTCGGAGAGAGAGTTTAGCACGAAGTCTACGCCACGACCGTTGGTGCGTAATTTGATGAGATTTTCGAAGGTAATGTCCCGGGAGTTTCCGATGTTGTCTGGATTTAAGGCTGGGAAGTAACCCAACAGAAACTCCCGTTTCTCTTTTGTGCTCACAGTGGTGAACACCTCCAGACCGTATGCTAAGCACACGCGAATGGCAGCTATTCCAATGCCTCCGGTTCCAGCGTGGATGAGAATGGAGTTTCCTTTCCGGATTTGCGAGCAGATAAAGAAAGCAGTGTATACCGTAGCGTAAACTGTTGGAATGGTGGCAGCCTGTTCTAAGGTAATTTCTTCGGGTACTTCCAGCGTGAACAGAGAGTCAGCTTCAATTAATGTTGCCATTGAGCCTGCTGGAATGATTCCCATGACTCGCTTTCCTGTAGTGGTGACTCCAGAGTACTCGAAACCCAAAACGCATTCTTGATCTAACCGGTTGGTGCTAAATGTTTCAATCGAGAGGCGTCCCGTTGCAAGCATAACATCCTTGAAGTTAATAGAACTGTATACCACCTTCACTAATGGGCTCGAAGCTGGACGTTCGCTAAGCGGACCGATCATCCATGCGAAGGACGAGAGATCTCCAGGCTTGACGCAGTTAGCAAAACAGTGCTTAACCGTTGGTAGAGGTTGTATGTCCTCAGACAGTTTGAAATGGCGATAAGAACCCCATTGTCCATTGCGATATACGTTGATGGCGAGGCCGAGGTCAATTTGCTCTTTGTAGAACTCAACAGTAGGATCGAAGGAAGGCACCGTAGGATCATCGATGAAAAAGCAGGAGACGTTTTGCCCATTGGGTTCCTTGCGGATGCAGTTAACAAGACCTATAATTCCAGACAAATTATCGTCCTGAGTGTAGAGAATTATTGGATTAGTTTTGATGTGTTGCTTGAGTTCCACTAACCAACGGTGGTTCGGGTCATTTGTGGAGACTTTGATAACGTGTGCATCGACTGAAGTGTTCAGGGCTGATCGCTTCTGCTTCAGTAGCAGGAATATTTCACCTGCCACCGTTAGCGTGCTCACTAGCTGCAAGCGGCGATGGCAATTTTTGATTTCGTACTTTGGAGTTTCACGCAGAAGAATGAAACCTTGATCCGAAAGACAGTTGATGGCATCCGATATGAATTCGTCATCTGCAAACAGATTTTCGCAAATCAGTAGCAGCACGTTTCGTTGCTTCATGAGCTTGTCCTCCGAGATGGTAACGTTTGGTATTGGCTCAGGTTTTTTGTTGGATAGTAGAGTGAGTTGAGCTTTGATCAACGGGAGGTCTCCTATGGCATCTCCGAAAAGTGAGAGTATCGGCGGTCGTGATGGTGAGTGGACCTCCGTGACCGTAAAAAGCAGTGTAGGCTGATTTTCGAGAATAGTTTGGATGATTACAGATGCTGCATCGGTTGGTTGAAGAGTATGTTGAGGATAAAATGGAACAAACTTGTAGCTCTCAAGAACTGGTACTCCGGGCGGAAGGCGACGAGCGATGGTGCTTGCATTGAGTCCCCGTATCTCGATTGCACCACATTGCAACAGATTCAGATCTGGGTCGAATGTTACGTTATACGTGGGCACTGCATTGTCACTAGTTTGATCGGCAGCCTTTTGTTGTATAGGGTCGATTTTGATAGAATCGATACGGGTGGGAATTACCAACGATCGAGAGTCGACGGCAATGATGGCCACTTGTAGTATACAATCCAGCAGGGCCGTCCAGTTCTGTTTCCATTCGATCCTTGCCCGAGAACCATCTTGGGCGGCTTCGACGACGGACTTGAATAAGCCTCCATAGTGATATCCTCGAAGGCGAAGCTCCTTGTAGAAATCTTTTGTTGGCAAAACAATTGCGTTGGTATTGGTCTTTTGCATCTTTGCTGGTGTGTAGTTCTTAAGAGGCTGAATGCGTCCTGTTACCACCAGGGCGGAACCTTCGCGTACTTCAAAGTTTCCCGTAACGTCGTTCAAATCTACCGTCAACAATACTTGCTGATCTCCAGTAAGAGTAGTTGCACGTAGAAACTCCACCTCGGAGAATTCAACAGGCATCTCTTCCGGGATGATTCCCATATTGGCTGAAAATGAGTCCCATACATAAAACAGGTATCCGGTAGCTGGTATGAGAATTCGTCCATCGATACAGTGACCCGCGATGTAGTCTTGTTCAGCCAGTGAAACGGTATATTCGGAAGTTGCCTGATCAACCATTCGCGTCATTCGGAAGTTGGGAACATGCCAGTCATCGCTGTGATCCCACCGAAGGCGTGAAGAGATCATTGATGTACCCTGCGAAACCGGGAACTGCACCGATGGGTAGAGGTTGAGTAGATTTATCTGATATCCTTTTAGAAACACTCTGAAACGTTTGTAAACGGAACACGGCACAATCAAATATTGTGAAATAGTTTTGAACCATTTTCTGGAATTATACTTACTCGCCAATGGCCAACAGGAAGCGGCCGAAACTGTCTTGTAAGCTTGAGGTTGGGCCTTTAAGCGGTTCCAAAATGTCAACATCGGCACCAAGAGATTCATATAAAGCTGCTTTCAAGTTGGGGTTGTACATTTCGAAGGACTGCAGTTGACAAGGATTGAACCATTTGGTCGATGCGGTCTGGAGGCGAAGCGGTTTCAGCACTTTCGCTAGCTTAGCACTCAACAATCTGTTTGCGGAAACATTCTCAAGGCTTAGGGTTTCGTCACTGCGATGGGCTTTGATCAGATATCCTTGCGCATAGGCTACGCGCAGAGCATCGTGAAGTGAGAGAGCTCCGCTCAGATAAGCACATGTGATCTGTCCCACCGAGTAGCCAGCATATTGGTCCACGATCAAGTCCATGCTGTGCAGCATCCGGTACACTGCCACTTGGACGATGAACGTCCACAGGATTTGCTGCACGGGGTCGTTTTGCTGCTTCGTTTCATCGAACGCATCAAAACCACACTCTCTGATGGCCTGCAAACACTCCGCGACACAGATCGCGTACTGCGGAATTTTGTCGAACGATTCACCGTACGTTTGCCAGCTGGCAGTGATATCACCGAACACCAGCATTAGCGGAACTTGTACGTGCTTCTTCGAGATGTTGACCGTGGTGCCTTTGTGAAGCAGCCTTGCCGTGCCATCGGGACAACCATTCAACATAGCGTAACCCCTTGAGTTCATGTTGAGAATCTGCTTTCGTTGAATGTTGTGGGTCAATGCGAAGAACTCAGCATCGAAGCGTTGCCCAACAAGCCCTTCCAGAAACAGATCTACCGCCGCCTCCGTTCGCCCGGTCCAAAGCACTAGCCGGGGCAACCCATCCGAAGGGCATCCTCCATCAATCTTCTCCTTTGGATAATTGTGCAACAGCGCGTGTGCGTTGGCACCACCGAAGCCGAACGAATTCACTGCCACCAGCGGCCCCTCGAGAGGCGTCGGTTGGTCAACCACTTTGAGCTTCCCATTGAGCAGCGCCGGGACATCCGTCCGAGGCTCGGTGTAGTTAATGTTCGGCGGAATGAGCTTGTTCTGCATTGCGATGATGCACTTGGTGATGGAACAGATGCCTGCAGCGGCTTCCGAGTGTCCGATGTTCGATTTGACCGAACCCACCAGCAGTGGTTCCGTGCGTCCCGGACAAAACACCTTCTCAATGGCGTCGCACTCTTCCGGATCGCCGACGATCGTCCCGGTACTGTGAGCCTCGACATAGCATATGTCCTTCGGATCGTAAGGCACCTCGGAGTACAGCTCATCCAGCAGCTGCTTTTGGATTTTGTTCGACGGGAAGGTGATTCCCTCGAGCTTGTACCCGTCGCAGTTGGTTTTGGTGTTGACAACGTGCGCGTAAATCCGTTTGGCATCCTTTGCCTTCTGCAGCAGAATAACCGCATTGGCTTCGGAGCGCGAATAGCCGGACGCATTTTTATCGAACGGCCGACAGTATCCATCCGCAGCCAG
>NW_026684652.1:0-5829 GCF_943735745.2 Anopheles bellator | reverse complement strand
GCGAAGCGTTGAAGATACAGCGGAGAGCCATCCACCATCATTAGCTTGCCTTGCAGTGAATGCGCCTCCAGGCGTTTTACGATTTCGAGGGCCAACAGAGAACCAAAAGAGTATCCAATGACCAGAAATTGTTTGCATTTCGCGAAGACCGCTTCAAACATTTCTTCAAACACGGAGTCGACGATGCCGGGAATGGTTTGTTCATCGGTAGCCTTGGCGAAGGATTGCAATATGAAGGTAGGAGCATTGATCTCGGAAGCAATTTTCGTCCAAGCTGGGCTGCAAACGGATTCGATGCCTGGAATGATTAGAACGGCCAGTTCATACTCAAGATCGTTCGAGCGAGACGGTAAACGGAGAACCGTGTGATGACTAGCTGCTTCGTCACCGAAACTAGCCAGCAAATCCTCGAGCTGCAACTGTTTGGCAACGGACTCTTGAGCTTCGTTCTCTGCCTTGGCGTCGGCTAGTTTCTGCAACTTGGAGAATGTCAGCGTTCGTAAATCCTGGGGAGTCAAAATGATGTCAAAGTCGCGTTCCAAGACCTGCCGAATCTCGACAGCCATCAGCGAGTCCATGCCGATGTCGGCCAGGGTGCTTTCAACGGAAACGGACTTCATGTCGCGAATATTCATAATATTCATGACCGCTTCAATAATGTTCTTCGCCCCACCACTGGAGCTGCGCTTTTCGGCTACCACCATGCTGGCCACGATGGGTTCCTTCGACGAGAGAAGTTGATCGAGCACCTGTATGCAGGAAGAGAGTCTTTGCTGAAGGGTTCCGCCGATCTCCATGTCGATTTTGTCCTCCTGCATGTCGGCCACAATGCCGACTTCACCGATTGCGCCCCATTGGATGGCTTTTCCAGGTAGGCCATCAGCGACCCGACGTTCGATGATGCGTTCCATGATGGAGTTAGCCATACCGTAGTTGGATTGGCCAGCGTTGCCCCGGCCACACGAAACGCTAGAGAAAACGACAAAATGCTTGAGCATTGGGCACAGCTCTCGACTGACGACGTCAAGATGCTGCGTAGCATTCGCCTTGGGAGCCAGACACTCTGCAAATTTGTCCACCGATTGGTTCTCGATGATGGCGTCTCTGAGTTGAACGGCCAGGTTGAAGATTCCCGCGATAGGTCCCAAGTCGATTGCTTGGTGCAGCAACCGACGACATCCTTGTTCGGTAGCAATGTCTTCGGTCGAAATGTGCACTTTCACACCGTAAGTCTTCCAGGTGCTGTGTGGTAAGAAAAGAATACTTGTGCAGAATCTCTGGACAACTATTGACAGTGAAACAGTGTGAAAAAGGACTTACTTTATGCGATATTGCTGATAAGGTTTCGTCACTCCTCTGCTTGAACTGAGCAACAGTTTCCGGCATCCTCGAATGATTAACCAATCAGCCAACTCCAGGCCAAACCCGCCAAGGCCTCCAGCAATAACGATGCTTTGTTCCGGGTGACAGTAGATCCGAGGAAGGTACGAAATCGGAACGGAAGTGAGATCGTTCTCGTTGTCACGAATCTTGAGCACCACTTTCCCTATGTGCTTGGCGGTAGCCAAGAAACGGAACGCTTGTTCGATCTCATGTGCTTGGAAGATCGTCGTGGGAAGAGGCTGAATGATTCCCCGTTTCATGTCATTCATAATAAGCTTCTGTAAGTGCTTCATCAGCTCTCGCTTTTCTCTAAACATCAGATCAACCAACACCGCCGAGAAAGAGAGTCCTTTCTGGAAGAGCGACATCGCCAGCTTGGAGTCCTTCATCATGTCGTACTTTCCAATTTCCAGAAAGTGTCCACCTTTGGCCAGACAGCGTATCGATGCCTGAAGCTTTTCCTCGGAGAGAGAGTTTAGCACGAAGTCGACGCCACGACCGTTGGTGCGTAATTTGATGAGATTTTCGAAGGTAATGTCCCGGGAGTTTCCGATGTTGTCTGGATTTAAGGCTGGGAAGTAACCCAACAGAAACTCCCGTTTCTCTTTTGTGCTCACAGTGGTGAACACCTCCAGACCGTATGCTAAGCACACACGAATGGCAGCTATTCCAATGCCTCCGGTTCCAGCGTGGATGAGAATGGAGTTTCCTTTCCGGATTTGCGAGCAGATAAAGAAAGCAGTGTATACCGTAGCGTAAACTGTTGGAATGGTGGCAGCCTGTTCTAAGGTAATTTCTTCGGGTACTTCCAGGGTGAACAGAGGGTCAGCTTCAATTAATGTTGCCATTGAGCCTGCTGGTATGATTCCCATGACTCGCTTTCCTGTCGTGGTGACTCCAGAGTACTCGAAACCCAAAACGCATTCTTGATCTAACCGGTTGGTGCTAAATGTTTCAATCGAGAGGCGTCCCGTTGCAAGCATAACATCCTTGAAGTTAATAGAACTGTATACCACCTTCACTAATGGGCTCGAAGCTGGACGTTCGCTAAGCGGACCGATCATCCATGCGAAGGACGAGAGATCTCCAGGCTTCACGCAGTTAGCAAAACAGTGTTTAGCCGTTGGTTGAGGTTGTATGTCCTCAGACAGTTTGAAATGGCGATAAGAACCCCATTGTCCATTGCGATATACGTTGATGGCGAGGCCGAGGTCAATTTGCTCTTTGTAGAACTCAACAGTAGGATCGAAGGAAGGCACCGTAGGATCATCGATGAAAAAGCAGGAGACGTTTTGCCCATTGGGTTCCTTGCGGATGCAGTTAACAAGACCTATAATTCCAGACAAATTATCGTCCTGAGTGTAGAGAATTATTGGATTAGTTTTGATGTGTTGCTTGAGTTCCACCAACCAACGGTGGTTCGGGTCATTTGTGGAGACTTTGATAACGTGTGCGTCGACTGAAGTGTTCAGGGCTGATCGCTTCTGCTTCAGTAGCAGGAATATTTCACCTGCCACCGTTAGCGTGCTCACTAGCTGCAAGCGGCGATGGCAATTTTTGATTTCGTACTTTGGAGTTTCACGCAGAAGAATGAAACCCTGATCCGAAAGACAGTTGATGGCATCCGATATGAATTCGTCATCTGCAAACAGATTTTCGCAAATCAGTAGTAGCACGTTTCGTTGCTTCATGAGCTTGTCCTCCGAGATGGTAACGTTCGGTATCGGCTCAGGTTTTTTGTTGGATAGTAGAGTGAGTTGAGCTTTGATCAACGGGAGGTCTCCTATGGCATCTCCGAAAAGTGAAAGTATCGGAGGTCGTGATGGTGAGTGGACCTCCGTGACCGTAAAAAGCAGTGTAGGCTGATTTTCGAGAATAGTTTGGATGATTACAGATGCTGCATCGGTTGGTTGAAGAGTATGTTGAGGATAAAATGGAACAAACTTGTAGCTCTCAAGAACTGGTACACCGGGCGGAAGGCGACGAGCGATGGTGCTTGCATTGAGTCCCCGTATCTCGATTGCACCACATTGCAACAGATTCAGATCTGGGTCGAATGTTACGTTATACGTGGGCACTGCATTGTCACTAGTTTGATCGGCAGCCTTTTGTTGTATAGGGTCGATTTTGATAGAATCGATACGGGTGGGAATTACCAACGATCGAGAGTCGACGGCAATGATGGCCACTTGTAGTATACAATCCAGCAGCGCCGTCCAGTTCTGTTTCCATTCGATCCTTGCCCGAGAACCATCTTGGGCGGCTTCGACGACGGACTTGAATAAGCCTCCATAGTGATATCCTCGAAGGCGAAGCTCCTTGTAGAAATCTTTTGTTGGCAAAACAATTGCGTTGGTATTGGTCTTTTGCACCTTTGCTGGTGTGTAGTTCTTAAGAGGCTGAATGCGTCCTGTTACCACCAGGGCGGAACCTTCGCGCACTTCAAAGTTTCCCGTAACGTCGTTCAAATCTACCGTCAACAATACTTGCTGATCTCCAGTAAGAGTAGTTGCACGTAGAAACTCGACGTCGCTGAATTCAACAGGCATCTCTTCCGGGATGATTCCCATATTGGCTGAAAATGAGTCCCATACATAAAACAGGTATCCGGTAGCTGGTATGAGAATTCGTCCATCGATACAGTGACCCGCGATGTAGTCTTGTTCAGCCAGTGAAACGGTATATTCGGAAGTTGCCTGATCAACCATTCGCGTCATTCGGAAGTTGGGAACATGCCAGTCATCGCTGTGATCCCACCGAAGGCGTGAAGAGATCATTGATGTACCCTGCGAAACCGGGAACTGCACCGATGGGTAGAGGTTGAGTAGATTTATCTGATATCCTTTTAGAAACACTCTGAAACGTTTGTAAACGGAACACGGCACAATCAGATATTGTGAAATAGTTTTGAACCATTTTCTGGAATTATACTTACTCGCCAAGGGCGAACAGGAAGCGGCCGAAACTGTCTTGTAAGCTTGAGGTTGGGCCTTTAAGCGGTTCCAAAATGTCAACATCGGCACCAAGAGATTCATATAAAGCTGCTTTCAAGTTGGGGTTGTACATTTCGAAGGACTGCAGTTGACAAGGATTGAACCATTTGGTCGAAGCGTTCTGGAGACGAAGCGGTTTCAGCACTTTCGCTAGCTTAGCACTCAACAATCTGTTTGCGGAAACATTCTCAAGGCTTAGGGTTTCGTCACTCCGATGGGCTTTGATCAGATATCCTTGTGCATAGGCTACGCGCAGAGCATCGTGAAGTGAGAGAGCTCCGCTCAGATACGCACACGTGATCTGTCCCACCGAGTAGCCAGCATATTGGTCCACGATCAAGTCCATGCTGTGCAGCATCCGGTACACTGCCACTTGGACGATGAACGTCCACAGGATTTGCTGCACGGGGTCGTTTTGCTGCTTCGTTTCATCGAACGCATCAAAACCACACTCTCTGATGGCCTGCAAACACTCCGCGACACAGATCGCGTACTGCGGAATTTTGTCGAACGATTCACCGTACGTTTGCCAGCTGGCAGTGATATCACCAAACACCAGCATTAGCGGAACTTGTACGTGCTTCTTCGAAATGGTGACCGTGGTGCCTTTGTGAAGTAGCCTTGCCGTGCCATCGGGACAACCATTCAACATAGCGTAACCCCTTGAGTTCATGTTGGGAATCTGCTTTCGTTGAATGTTGTGGGTCAAGGCGAAGAACTCAGCATCGAAGCGTTGCCCAACAAGCCCTTCCAGAAACAGATCTACCGCCGCCTCTGTTCGCCCGGTCCAAAGCACTAGCCGGGGCAACCCATCCGAAGGGCATCCTCCATCAATCTTCTCCTTTGGATAATTGTGCAACAGCGCGTGTGCGTTGGCACCACCGAAGCCGAACGAATTCACTGCCACCAGCGGGCCCTCGAGAGGCGTCGGTTGGTCAACCACTTTGAGCTTTCCGTTGAGCAGCGCCGGGACATCCGTCCGAGGCTCGGTGTAGTTAATGTTCGGCGGAATGAGCTTGTTCTGCATTGCGATGATGCACTTGGTGATGGAACAGATGCCTGCAGCGGCTTCCGAGTGTCCGATGTTCGATTTGACCGAACCCACCAGCAGTGGTTCCGTGCGGCCCGGACAAAACTCCTTCTCAATGGCGTCGCACTCTTCCGGATCGCCGACGATCGTCCCGGTGCTGTGAGCCTCGACATAGCAGATGTCCTTCGGATCGTAAGGCACCTCGGAGTACAGCTCGTCCAGCAGCTGCTTTTGGATTTTGTTCGACGGGAAGGTGATTCCCTCGAGCTTGTAGCCGTCGCAGTTGGTTTTGGTGTTGACAACGTGCGCGTAAATCCGTTTGGCATCCTTTGCCTTCTGCAGCAGAATAACCGCATTGGCTTCGGAGCGCGAATAGCCGGACGCATTTTTATCGAACGGCCGACAGTATCCATCCGCAGCCAG
>NW_026684651.1:0-5831 GCF_943735745.2 Anopheles bellator | reverse complement strand
CACTCGTCCTCACTACCACCACCACCTTCATTCAAAGCTGCTCGTCGACCACCCGTACGTTTATCGCCGTCCGTTACCGTAAACACTAAGATTTGCACTGGTACTGCTACACCGGTGTCGCCAACTTTGGCAATTAAAACAGTGCCTGCCAGATGCTGGATTTATTTGTCGCGGCTCGACCCCAGCGTTACATCGGAGGCGATTTTGGCACTATCGAAACGGTGCCTCAAAACTGAGGATGTGTTGGTGCATAAGCTGGTGCCCCGCGACCGTGACCGGATGAACTTAACGTTTGTGTCGTTCAAGGTCGGTGTGCCTCTGACATTGAAGGATGCTGCCCTGCTCCCGACCACATGGCCTCGTGGTGTGGTATTTCGCGAGTTCGAGGATCGTGGTTCTCTGGTCAGACCTTCGGTGGCCGAACGCATGTCCACTCCAACCCGCAGCTCTCAGCTTGTCGTGGGTAGTCCTGTGGAGCTTGTTAATGCAGTATCGCCGCGGTTTTCGACACCGGCTTCCAACACATCCGTTTGCTCGAATTTGGGAGCGATCGTCTCACCGGCGGTCCATCACGACTGACTCCTCGATCGCACTGCCGCACCGTTCAGCAATGTCCAAGCTCCAATACTCGCCCGCCACAACACCACTGATAGCACTCTTCGGTGCTACTATCAGAATGTGCGTGGCCTGCGCTCTAAGCTGGGTGCCGTCAGCCTATCAATCCAGGAGTGCGACTGGGACATCATCGCACTCACCGAAACGTGGCTTGATGTGTCTGTGCCGTCTGCTGCTTTCGGCGATTCGTTCGAGGTGTATCGTTGTGACCGTTCCCGTGCTTTGACTGGGCGATCACGTGGAGGCGGCGTGGCGCTTGCAGTTCGTCGAGGCATCGATTGCCGTATGGTGGATTCCTCCGGTGAGCGTGCCTTCGAGCAGATCTGGATTCGGGTGCAGCTGAATCGTCGCACGCTCTACGTGGGATGCATCTACCTGCCTCCCGATCTCAGCCACGACACGACCACGATGCAACTCTTGCAAAAGGATCTCTCAGGAGCTTTAAGTCACATGGACCCGTGCGATCACGTTTTGCTCCTGGGGGATTTCAACCTGCCTACGTGTGACTGGGATGAACCGTGCACGCGGAACGTCCATGCGTCTCGTGCTGCGTATGTCTTCAGGGATGCCGTCAACTTCCTCGGACTTCGTCAACTCAATACGATCTGCAATGTCTTAGGGCGTTGTTTGGATCTAGTGTTTGCGGACTCCGAACTAACCAAGTCCGTCAAGGTTCATGAAGCGGCCGAGGCACTCTCAGTGGTGGATCATTATCACCCCGTTCTTGAGGTCTGTGTGGAACTAAAAGCTTCACGAACCATTGCGAGCGATGAAGTCGGACCACAGCCGTTCCGCTTCGATTTCAGGAGAGCTGACTTCGACCGCCTATCTTCTCTGATCCAGGCGGTTGACTGGGAGTGTCTCCTGTGCTCCGATGATATTGACATTAACGTCAGGGTGTTCTCGTCGATGCTTGGCGGTATGTTCCAGGACACTGTGCCGCTGTTGCGTGAGCGTTGCAGACCTCCGTGGTCGAATGTCGCCCTGAGGCGACTGCGCAAGAACAAGACCAAAATCCTAAAAAGGTATCAGCGCGACCGCTCACTTTATAACAGAGGTTGTTTCCTTCGCGCTAGTTCCATTTACAAAAATCTGAATAGGCGTTTGTACTCTCGTTATGTTAGGAGAATTCAGGCTTCTATTATTGTGAATCCTAGGTCCTTCTGGCGATACGTTAACTCAAAGCGTAAGTGTAACCGTTTGCCTTCGTCCATGTGTTGTGATGATCGTGTTTTCACGTCTGCTCGTGATAAGTGTGAAGCCTTTGCGTCTGTGTTTAGAGATAACTTTGACAGTACTATCGTTCCCAACGATGCCCTGTCGGAAGCCCTGTCAAATGTTCCTGCCGATATACTTGACGCTCCTTTGCCTACTATTTCGACATCTGCTATTTTGGCTGCGATTAACGACTTAAAGCCATCTTTCACACCCGGCCCGGACAATATTCCCTCCGTCATTCTGAAGCAGTGTGGTTCAGCCTTAGCTGTTCCTTTGCAGATTCTGTTTTCCTTGTCCTTGAAAAATGGGACATTCCCTTCTCTGTGGAAAGAGTCGTGGATGATTCCCATCCATAAGAAGGACAGTAGGGAGTGTATCAAAAACTACCGAGGCATTTCTATTCTTTGCTCATGTAGCAAATTGTTTGAAATAATTGTTGCAAAGCACCTGTACGCCTGCTCCAAATTGTACATATCTGACCAGCAGCACGGTTTCGTCCCGCTTAGATCCGTTTCGACAAACCTTTTATCATTTCTGAGCGGTTGCTACTCCAATTTTGACAAAGGTTTGCAGGTTGATACGATCTACACCGACTTCAAGGCAGCATTTGACAGGGTATCGCACCATTTGTTGTCTTTGAAACTTGCCAAGTTGGGCGTCTGTGCATGTCTTGTGAATTGGATTAACTCGTACCTTTCCTATCGTGCAATCCGTGTGAGAGTAAATCAGACTCTGTCTTCTGTGTTCACAAATGTCTCCGGCGTTCCCCAAGGAAGCAATCTGGGTCCGCTCTTGTTTCTGTTATTTATCAATGACCTCTCTCTTCGGCTTCCTTCGGAGTGTCATTTAATGTATGCTGACGATTTAAAACTGTTTCTACCTGTTAGTGAATTGAATGACTGCACTGTGGTGCAAGATATGCTTGATCGCTTTGTATCTTGGTGTAAATGTAACTGCATGTTCCTTAATGTCAACAAATGTAACGTTATATCCTTCTCCAAGAATTGTGTACCTATTGTGTGTCAGTATCGCTTAGGCTCAGCAGTTATTCCACGTGTTGACGTAATTCGTGACCTAGGCGTGACCTTGGATACGAAATTAAGACTGACTGCGCATTACGACGATATAATCAGTCGCGCCAACCGCACGTTAGGCTTTATATTACGCATGTCGTCTGAGTTTCGTGATGTGACATGTCTCAAAGCTTTGTATTGTACTCTTGTTCGCCCGATTCTCGAGTTTGCTTGCGTTGTCTGGCACCCATATCACCAATGCTGGTGCGAACGCATTGAGGCCATACAACGTAGGTTTACTAGGGCTGCTGTTCTCAAGCTGGGTTGGTTCGATAATGTTAATGTGCCTAACTATAACACGCGTTGTCTACTACTCGGCTTGAGGACACTTGAGCATAGACGACGGTCAGCTCAGGTTGTTTTTGTGTTCAAACTTCTGTCCTCTTGTATCGATGCCCCTTTACTCTTGTCTCAACTTAAATTATCTGTACCGGCTCGTTACATGAGACGTAGATATAATATAGAGTTGAAAATTGTTTCCCGCAGCACCGTTGCCTGTTACAATGATCCTCTATTGTCTATGTGCCGAACCTACAACCTGTGTTCGTCCCAGATTAACTACAACATGTCTCTCCGTCAGTGTCGCAACATCCTCGACTTCGTCTCCTTTTAATGTCTGGTTACGTTTCGCCGTTGGACAGTTTGTTAGGACTTTTTCATTTTGTATGTTAGCTTAGGTTAGCTTAGGTTAGGCTAGGTCATTTGTCTTAATGTTGGCAACTAAGCAATTTGTGCCCATTGCCTGTTTCTGAATAAATAAATAAATAAATAAATAGAAACTCACCAAAACTTTCAACTTTGATCCAGTTCCTTATCGAAAGCACAAAATGGCCGCGCCCATTAAGGGCTCGCCGGGCTGTATAATCAGAAGCATAATTGAGCTGCGTGCGAAGTGTGAACCTCCCCATAATTGTGCCATTTCGTTGGCCATCGGAGCTTCACGGTTCGGCTCTGAGCGATCGATGGAAAAGCGATTGCGAAGAGGCCCGTTAGAGGGCAGTTTATTAACATAATTGCCACAACGAAACGAGAGGAAAGCTGTTATTTTGGGACCATCACCGTGGACAGCAACTTGTGTGACAAGCACTCCGCCATTTGTCTGCTTAACACGAACCCTCGCAAAAGCCGAAACTTCAGGTGTTGAGAACTCTTCGGAGTCGGAGTCTTATTTTCGCTGCCGATGCTGCTTAAATCTCCCGATCGGCCGAGAACTTTCTTTTCCATTCTCCACCACGCCTGGAGGGTGAATCGTTTATGCAGAAAACAGGGATAATAAGGTAACTGTTAACGTGTTCTGCGTGACGTTGCTTAAACAGCGGCCCCGCTAGCGTGGTCGCATAACACGCCTCATTCTTCCATCTGCCCAGCTCATCGCGTACCGCTTCTAATTATGCTGGTTCCGAAAATATGAGTCACGGTCGACGGCAAACGACAAAAGGCCGGCCACCAAGTCGAGGCGCTGTTTAGCGGTTTTTTAACTCGTTTATTGGAAAGCAATAAACGACCCCCGAGCCTGGCGCCATTAAAACCTCACGCTGGTCGCCACTTGCGGGCCCCAACCGGCCCACTAGGCCAGGACGTCGAGCGATAATTCGGTTTTAGTGCCTGCCGTGTTCCCACTAACCCACTGCAAACGCACCGAAAGACGGATCCCCCGAGGCGCTAGTTTTCGGGAAAACGCGGAAAAGGCAATTGCGCGCGGCAAACACAATCATCGAAGCCTCCCGAGAGAGCCTGGCGCGAACCCGAGCGGGCTGAAACCGAGCGCCCTCGGAGCGAGCGAAAAGTCGAAGATAATTAAATTAATTTTTACGATACCACCACACCATAACGGACACGACGACGACGACGATACAGCGGGTTGTCCGGGTTGGGGTTCCGGGCCCGGGCTCTGGTGGTCCGCTCGCCGTGCGGGAGGATTGATGGGGTGGAAGACCCCCCTACCCAGGGGAGTTTCAGTGTGGGTATGGGTGGTCCGCTAAAGGACCATTAACCGGTCGCGGACCAGCCGAGCACCGGAAAGCGAAACCGTTGGGTCGTAACGGGTTGGTCGCCAGCTACGGCCCTAATCCTTTGGCGAGTTAGCACAGCTCGAACTCGAAATAGGATCGGATGATTAGAGCATATTGAAATTGGTTGGCGGTCTGGGGCTTTGGAACCCCTTTTAGGGTGGTGGATTGTTGTTCGGAACTCTGGAAATTAAATTCGATTGGTGATTCGTCATCCGCGGAACGCGGAAAGTGAGGGAACATTTGTTAGACAAGCAATAGCATTAAATGCGAAATGTCACAAAAGTTAAACATTAGTGAAGCTAATGAATAGAAGTACGGTGCTACCAGGACCAAGTCGCAGGTCTAAGTGGTTATTCCTGGAACATTCCGTGTCACATTGTTTATTGCCAAAACCCACACAACGTCGATCACAACAGATCGGCCCATTTTTATTGTAAAAGTTCTCACCAATTAGATTGATGTGCGGATTGTGTAGTCCCAGCTCAGCTTAACCGTTACCGGCCTCTGAGGTCGATCGATCTTATCGTGTTTGGGACCCTATTAGAACGTCATTAATTTTAAGCTTCGTTAAACAACTTAAACAGACTCTTTGATTTATGCAATAGTTTTGGTTGTATTTCAAAAATTAGTATAAGGACTATTATAAATAGGACTATCTAATAGATCGATTTGTTCTATTTTTAAATAATATGAATTACACTTGTAACCATCGGCAAGCGGCTTTCACCAAGATGTAAGCTAATTTCAAATGTCCCAGTTTACTATTTTTCGATCGCCTATTTATAAACCCAAATCAACAATGCTCCAAGTGAAGCATGTTGACAATGATAAAATTAAACCTGCCCCAGGGTCTTGGACCCAAAAGTGGCGGTCGCTGTAGCATTCGTTCAGTGTGGGCAAAGCCAATCGAACC
>NW_026684650.1:5069-6333 GCF_943735745.2 Anopheles bellator | reverse complement strand
CATGTCCTTGAGGTCACGCTCGAGCTTCTTCTTTGCAGCTAATGCCGCCGCTCGCTGTTTACGCTCTTCGCTCAGCTCGGCTCCCAGATTGCGCAATGCCTTTACCAGCCCACGTCGCATCTGGTCCGACTGTTCCTCAATCGCTAACAGCACCATCGACGCTCGAAGATTCTCACGATCGCGCTTCCGACAACGCGCTTCGTTGTACTTGCGTGACGATGACGAATATTTATCCTTTCTGCGATCCTTCTCCGTAAGTTCAGCGCTCGTGCCGATCACTTCAGACGTTTTCTTCCTAACGCTGACCGCGAAAGACCTTCCTTTCGGACCGTCCGACTGATCGCTGGATGACCTCTTCCTCGACAAACCATCGCACATATCTTCCTTCGAGGAATTATCCATCGATTCCAATGAGCCTTGATGCTTTGCCCTGTCATTTTTCGCTATCATCTCGTACTCGAGAATGCTCTGACAGGCATGTAGATGTATTAGCCGTTCCCAGTAGTTCTGGTCGTTGTCGATTTTGCTCCGCTTGTCTAGATAACCGTTTAGCTCGATCACCGATCTTAAGCGCTTGGCCAAAATCTTCTCAACTTTCTCCTCGACTGTATCGGCTACCTTCGGAGATCTACGCTCCTTGAACGCACGTTTGGTGACACCTGGCTTCAGAGCAACGTTGTTTTGCTCCGGTTTTCTGTCCGCTGCTGCGACTAAACCATCAGCTGATGAGATGCGCTTTGCGTCAGGCGATCCAAGCCTAACTATCTCTGGTATTAATTTACCAGGTCTGCAATCCTGCGCTTCATTCACCGTTGCGATCGTTAACGCAAACAATGTTTTGCCACATGTTTTCTCGGCCTCCTTGTGTCCCAGTTTTCTATGCCACTCGCAGCACACCGACTTTTCTGAGTCATTCCTACTCTTCAGTCGCTTTTCCTGCTTCTGTCGTTTCACAAGCTCCATTGTCTTGTTCTCCCCAACTGTAGCCGTTAGCGCTCTCGCTGTTTTGGCTTCCGGGAATTTCGGCAGGGCTTTGTCTCCCTGCACACTGGAGTTGGCGCACTTACTTTTATAATGACCATTCTGGCCGCACCTGAAGCATTGTACCCGGCTAAGATCTTTCTTCTGATTGTTAGCCACACTAGGTTTACCATGTCTCTTCAAACTGTGCAAACTGTGCCCGCTGTAGAATGCCGAGTTATTTTCTTGCTTTATCGGCATTAACTCTCTCCACTGTGATCTTCTGACCACTTCCAATCAGACT
>NW_026684650.1:0-4569 GCF_943735745.2 Anopheles bellator | reverse complement strand
CGGCAGCACTGCCAGTCGGCAGCACTGCCTATAGCAGAGCTCGCGCTCTTTTGTATGAACGGTCAGTCGCGTTCAAACTCTCACCGAAGACAGATAGACAGAATAAAGCACTTTATCAATTCCTACCACGCGCAACCCGACTACCGCCTTATTTCAACAGGTTATGGGCCCAGGTCACGTGTGGAGAAAAGTGTAAAAAGCGTCTAAGTATCTAACCAGTGTGTGCTAAGTGAGGTGTTATATACCCAGAATGGGTAAGGACATAACATTTGAAAAGCTGAGCGGCCGGGGTAATTTCCCAGAATGGGAGAAGAATATGCTGGCGTTCTTGCGGACGCGCGATTTGTTCAAGTGCGTGCAACCAGCCCCCGTGACGGAAACCGACGCCGACAAGCTCTCACGAGCTGTCGGGTGGTTATTCTTGGCTTGCGAAAGTCATATTACGCACCATTTTGGTAAAGAAGATACGCCGTTACAAATCTGGCAAGGATTGCGAAAAGTTTTCGCAGAATCAGGCCAAGGCTTGCACTTGCAAGCAGTGATGACGCTCTCCCACACTTATCGCGAGGAATGTGAGTCGAACGAAGAATATATCGGCAAGATGATGGAGGCATGGCGTCGCTGCTCCGAAGTCGGTATAATGTTCGAAGATAATGTCGTGGCGCTATTCATGATCGGAAATTTGGGCCCTCAGTACGAGGCATTCCGTATGAGTCTGATTGGAAGTGGTCAGAAGATCACAGTGGAGAGAGTTAATGCAGGACTCCTGGAGTTAATGCCGATAAAGCAAGAAAATAACTCGGCTTTCTACAGCGGGCACAATAATAGGAGATATAAAAAACCCAGTGTGGCTAACAATCAGAAGAAAGATCTTAGTCGGGTAAAATGTTTCAAGTGCGGTCAGAATGGCCATTACAAAAATCAGTGCACCAATTCCGGTGAACAGGGAAACAAAGCCCTGCCGAAATTCCCGGAAGCCAAGCTAGCGACGGCGCTTACGGCTGCAGTTGGGGCGAGTAACACAGCAATGGAATGGTACCTCGACAGTGGCGCGTCGCGGCACATGACTTCCAAGCTTGAAATTCTCAGAAACGTGCAGCGCAGCGACGGGCGGAGAATCGCACTTGCCGATGATCGTACGTTAAAAGCTGAATGCATGGGCACAGCTAATTTAAACCTCGCAGGAAACCAATTTACACTGAAAAATGTGTTGTATGCGCCGGATCTACAAACGAATCTCATTTCGCTCGACCAGCTATCTCGCTCAGGCTATAGCATGGAGATAAGAAAGGGCATTTGCCGAATATACGGAAGCCAAAATGAGGAAATTGTAGAGGCGGCATCAACAGGAGGCATTTTTAAAATTGAAACTGGATACGAAAAATGTTTGCTGGGCAAGGACCCCGAATTAATGGAATGGCACAGAAAATTAGGCCATCTAAGCTACAGTGGTCTGAAAAGGCTACAGAAAACAGACAGTAGCATAAAATTCGTCGGCACTTGTGATGACATTCTTAATTGTATTTGTTGTGCTGAAGGGAAACAAAGCCGAGCCCCATGCCCGAAGAAAGATGTCGAGATAAAGACGACGGGCATACTCCAATTGATACATATGGATGTGTGTGGACCGATGAACAAGTCATTAGGCGGTTCTCGATATTTCTCTGTGTTTGTAGATGATTATTCTAGGAAAGTTTTCGTATTCTTCTTGACAGAAAAGTCAGATGTGGTGAAAGCCTTCGAGAAATTTAAAGCAGAGGCCGAAAACCAAACCGGACTACAAATCAAGCGCATTCGAACGGATAATGGAACCGAGTTCTTAAATAATCGAATGGCCGACCTTTGTAATAAAGCCGGCATTACACACGAGAAATCTGCCCCATACACGGCAGAACAAAATGGAGTTTCAGAGAGAATGAATCGAACTCTACAAGAACGGGCCAGATGCATGATGGCAGACAGCGAGTTAAATCAAGATCTTTGGGCGGAAGCGTAGTAAACCGATCACTTGGAAATCTAACGCCTGAAGAGGTTTGGTCAGAAAAGAAATTAAACCTGGCAGATCTAAAGATATTCGGTACGCCAGCGATGGTGCATGTGCCTAAAGTGAAAAGATCAAAATGGGACGCTAAAGCTAGAAAGATGGTGTTCGTCGGATTGGCTAATAGTGGGCATGCCTTCAGGCTCTACGACTCAATCGGAAATCGTATTTATGAGAGCAGGGATGTAGTTTTCTTGGCACCTAGACCATTGAAAACGGATACACAGTTACGTACACCAGACGCCGCGTATCACCGGGAACAGCGCGCCAGCCCAAGACGACCAGCGCGAGCAACCCGAGAACCACGCGCCAGCCTAAGAGCACCAACGCGTGGGAACGTCCATCGGCATTCACCGTCGTAAACAACGCCAGACGCTGACGCTGCACCTTTGCGTCACGGGAAGCCACGCGCCAGCCCAAACCGACCAACGCGCGCCACCCGAGACAGGAAGAATCGTGGGAAAGCCAAACACACGCGGACAGCAACGTGCAACACCGCGAGAGCACCCAGGAGTCAGGGTTTAGCCAGGAACTAGCCAGGGACAGAGAAGTCAGTCATAAAGTTATGTCTCAAGGAATCGGACACAAACAGTCCGGGAGTTGTCTCCAACCTTTTTAAAAAATAAAGTAATGAGCACCGACTCATAACTACACATCGTATAACTCTTGATCAAAGTGACGACGAGGATGATGAGATGGATTGAGATGAAAATATAGAATCTACAAAGGCTGAACCAGAGGCAAAAGCTGAACCTTTGAGTAAATGTCCAATAATAGGCAACCTTAGGCGATCATCGAGAATACCCAAGCCCATTATTCGCAGAGATTTTACGTCCTACTTCTCAAGAGATTGTTCTACTGATGACCCACTCACTGTAGAAGAAGCCACGCAAGCATATGATGGCAATCAATGGTTGAATGCAATGGAAGAGGAGTTGTCTTCAATGCAGGCGAACAATACTTGGGAGTTGGTGGACCTTCCTGATGGCAGAAAGCCAATCCAAACAAAATGGGTGTTTAAAAGGAAGAGATCAGGCGATGGTATTGTGGTAAGACATAAAGCGCGCCTGGTAGCCAAAGGGTGTAGCCAACGATCTGACATAGACTACGGGGAAACTTTCTCACCCGTGGTTAGATATGGAACAATACGACTACTGATCGGATTGGCTGCACAAAGAGGATTACAAATTGATCAAATGGATGCAGTGACAGCATACCTGCAAGGCACAATTGAGGAAGAGATATACATAATGCAACCAGAAGGTTTTGAGGATGGTTCAGGTAAAGTGTGTAAACTGAACAAAGCTATGTATGGACTCAAGCAAAGTGGTCGGTGCTGGAACAAATGTTTGGACGAAGCTCTAAAATCGTTCGGATTGGAAAAATCTACTGATGATCCATGTGTCTATTTTAAAAGCTGTGGAACACTGATCGTCGCCATTTATGTAGACGATATTTTAATATTCTGGAAAGATAAGGCGTCTTGTGACGAAATTAAATCGAAATTGTCAAGCGTTTTCCACATGAAGGATTTAGGTACTGCCCGTACATGTGTGGGAATGACAATTGAATATGGAAAGGACAACATAAGCATAAATCAAAGTATATATGCTAAGGAGATATTGAAACGGTTCAATATGGAGAACTGTAAGCCCGTATCATCTCCATGTGATGTTTCGCAAAAACTTTCAACTGAACCAGACAATGAGGAAATCGATGTGCCTTATCGTGAAGCTGTAGGAGCATTGCTGTTCTTGGTGCAGGGTACGAGGCCCGATTTAGCTTACGCAGTTAGCAACGTCAGCCGGTTCAACGATAAGTATCACAAAAATCATTGGGTCGCAGTTAAACGAATTTTGCGTTTTTGAAAGGTACAACCGATTATCGAATCGAATACCAGCGCGGATCCGGACAGCCCTTGTATGGATATGTTGACGCAGACTGGGCAGGAGAACGAGATGAGTCTCGTTCACACTCCGGGTACGTGTTCAAGCTGGCTGGAGGAGCGATCTCCTGGTCAAGCAAAAGACAGACATCAGTTGCTGTTTCGAGTACGGAGGCAGAATACATCGCTATGTCTCACGCTGCGAAGGAGGCGATATGGTTGGTCCGTTTCATCAGGCAGTTTAGTGAGCAGAGTAGCATCAATTTCTTATGCGACAATCAGAGTGCCATAGTAATGGCCGGCAGAGATGCGTACAGTTCCCGTACAAAGCATATCGACGTCAGTATTCACTTCATACGTGAACATGTAATGAGTGGACTCATCACTCTCGAAAACGTGCCGTCTGCTGAGAACATCGCTGATTGTCTGACCAAGGGAGTTTGTGGAAATAAGATTAAACTCAGTTGCAAGGGTTTTGGTATAGTCTAGGAGCTCCCAACGGATTACTACATTTTTGGGTCGAGTTGGGGTGTTGAAAATTGCGTACCCAAAATGTAGACGTTCCGGCAGCACTGCCAGTCGGCAGCACTTCCAGTCGGCAGCACTGCCAGTCGGCAGCACTGCCTATAGCAGAGCTCGCGCT
>NW_026684649.1:0-5841 GCF_943735745.2 Anopheles bellator | reverse complement strand
AACTAACGGGCTTATTTGTTGGTGGTGCGTCATGGAAATTCGATTCGCGATTTTATTTTTGATCGTTAGTGTGCAGACGGCTGTTGCGTACCAATAGCACGAAATACACAATAGGTGCGGACAAGCATTTCTAGCAAGCGGCATACAATCTCCCCGAGCGAACCCTACAGGCGATACTCTAGTACAACATAATATGATGATGTGCGGTCGGGTCCAAGGAAGTCATAACGCTACTGCTATCTACAGTGAGCCAATGTAATCATTGTGTTTAATTCTAGGCGCTCTAAAGCAAGGCGTACGGGAGATTGGAGCGTGGAAAGAGGTGGCCGGAAGATTACGCTGGGTTGCATATACGCAAGAAGCCTGCTGCTAACCTCTGTTTCGATGACCTTTTCAATGTACTCAACCGTCCACAGTCCACCGCCGGGAGCTTCCTCCGTCCGATGCGTCACCTTCTCCTCGACCACCTTCTCAGTCTCACGGACGACAACTTCACTGCCCGGGCGCGACTTGACGGCGAGCCGCGGAAAGCGCAGAACAGCTCCGTCAGAGATGGTGGTATCATCTTGCAGGGAGTTCTGATGGTCTCCAGCATCCCCACAGTACACGCTCTGTCTGGTGGGTGTTGTGCTGTCCTGCCATGATGCGGCAGTCTGAAGTGTTATTTCGGTAGCAGTTAGCACAAGGGGTCGGTCGGTGTTAGCAGAACCACAAGAATGAGTGATACGGGTGGAGATAGCGATAAAATTCAAAAAAGCATTTCATATAACAACGGCACTTTTCCAGGTATGTATAGTTAAAACGGTAAGTTGACGTCAGTAGTACAATCAGTAGTTAAAGGTAAATTCAGAAAAAACGAAATGGAACTAAGACCATAGAGATGAAAATGTATCTTTCAGATCTGCGCTGATTAAACTAGCAAACGTTGCTCCAACTGCTATGTTGCAACTATGTTGAGTACCCCTCTTTCTAAAAAGCTCTTCTACAGTTTTGCATCACTGCAGCATATTCGAATGCCACTTTCAGCTCGTTGAAGGTTTCAAGCGTTCTTACGAGCGTTCGAGCATCGGTGCCTTGCAACAGTGCGCACACTACGGAACACGGGCACTCGATAGTGTTGATCTAACGTCGGCAAGCCGGCAGAGATGGCTTTCACGGTCACGAATCAACCCATGGTCATACGGTCTTACCTCTTCGTTCAATACGTGCAATGGTTGGAAATTAAGCGAGCTGCTCGCTGCTTCACCAGGCTGACCTTCCACTGTTGCGTCACCGGCACTGGCGTCGTTCGTTGGTGTGTCCTCGCTGAGAACAACCGCGTTCATCGTTTGGATCATAATTTGCGCTTGCAATGCATCATTTTCCAGCGATTTTAGTCGCGCCTGACGCCAAGCTGCACGCTTTTGGGCTCTACAACAAAAAAAGAACAATTAAATCAACCACCAAATCAGGAATGTTGGGAGCGTGTTCTCCCACATGGTAGGTACTTACCGCAGAGCTCGGATCTCCGACGGGCTAAGCTTCGATTCATCGTATTCCGGTGGCAGGCAATTGTTGGCCCGGGCACGCTTCTCAGCGTTCGCGGTCCGGATCGGTATGCGGCTAACCACCGGCGTCTTGCTCAGTAGCGACGCCAACTGCGCTGGGGACAGTTTCTGTTGCGCCGCCATCGGCGACTCTTCCTTTGCCGAATATCGCGGCGAATCGTTCCTAGCGAATCGTTGATGTTTGATGTCGTACGTATTTGGTTATTGTTTTTTTTGTTTTTTTTTCAGCATTCGTGGCGACCATCGTTATTGGCAAGCATTGTTAAAAAAGGAATGAAAGTGGTTTGGTTTTCCAGTTTTGGGTTTCGTTTTTCTTCGAAAATACAAGTTTACATCGATTGGTAAATGGTGATTGAGAAACAATTTTCGGAGCGGAAGAATAGAGCCCAATTGTCGGGCGCTACCGATAGGTAGATCACGCTTCGGCTTCAGCGAGCAACGAGCATGGCAATTGTAAGTTTATCAGCCAACGGACTAGGGGCCAAAGGCACACGACAGTATCCATATGCGAATGTTTTGCTTTCTGAATCACAAAAAAACTAGCAAGGCTACGAAATGGTAATATATTACAAACAACAATGCATCATTCAATTGTATCAGCTCATCAACGTAGCCCGTAGGAAACAAAGTATCAGCTGATTACAGTTCTATTAAAATAGCCGACTTATAGTACAGAATATTGCAAACTAAGTATTAAATTAGATAACTAAGCAGTAACCGTAGGAGCCCAAGAACCGTTGGTAAACAAAAGTATAAAACAGATTGAGAAAGAGAAAGAAAGAAAGTAATAGCATTCGAAGTTCCATTTATTAACAGACCAGAGAAACGACAAAATGGTACAAAGGAGAGCATGTTATGTATTGTAGATAGAGACGTTCGGTGTTGTAAGCGTACAGATGTTAGTTTTATTTTCATTATATAATGAGAGCAATCGGTTTTATTAAGCCGCTGTAAACGCGCGGTTTGTACGGACTATCAATGATCAATCCTGCCTGCTCAATGCTGCCGTATTATTACATAACATAATTATCATATCTTTTTTTCTATGCATTTGTGAAATTGTGCTATTTTTCTTTGTCGCCATTTTCGATATTTGACAAAGCAGGTCTAGGTCTAGGTAAGTAACGTTAGATTGCGCTAATCTCTAAGACTAAGACTAAGCTCCCGCCCAATAGTGGTGGGAGTTGTTATAAAATTGAGTTCGTATAAAGTTGACATGAATCGAAATCGTCGATTCCATAGAAAAGGGTAAAAAACTGACCACGTTGTAAATATCGAATTCGAAAGCAGCGTTTGGTACGGTTGCCGGTGTATACGTCCTCCTACCAGTGTCTAGCTAGCTAGCTAAACTTCGTCTCTAGCCGATAAATTTCATATAAAAATAGGCACGTAAATAGGATGTGTACTGTCAGTTCGCATTCCGCGCGTACGCCAATGCGTACGTATCAGAAGTTAAGTGCTGTACGGTGTGCTGAGAACTCATAGTATAGCTAACTCATATGGGGCGTGTGTGTTAATACTGTGCATACAAAATCATGCAAACATACTAAAATTTAATCGTCGATGATGCCAACGGTTCGCTAAATGTGAATCACATTAGCGTGATCTACGCAGCATGACACAAACTCACGTTTCTGGTTTTTGATAATAAAATTATACTAAAGAATATAGACAGTTAACAGTATTTGTTCGACAATATGCTTACATAGACGCAAATACACATATGTGAATGTATATAAAAAGGATTTGCATTTCTTCACAGAAATGATACAATTGAACATGTTACTAATGATGTGCGAGGGAGGTCTATAGGCGAGAGAGTACCGTACCTAAAATCACGAGAACCTGTCGAGCCATAGACATGGCCGGATGTCTACGTGCGTACGAGGGTGACGTTTTGCTACGTAAACTGATAAACAGCGCAGAGTGAGCGCAACACATGAAGAATACTTTTAACAACAAAGTACACATATGACGCGTACGAACATTGTCTGACAAACGCACAGTAATCTAATCATTTGGAGCAGCTTAAAAACAGAACAACTTGATGAACGCTTTAACATTGAACATGGAGGGTACGCTTACAAACTTAAAGTGACTCTGCCGGGGCACACCACGATTGGTGCACGATAAATAAATAAAGCCACACACGCCACAACACTTTATCCGGGCGTGTCGCATAAGCATTATGGCATCAGGGCGGGGAAAGGGCAAGGCGCACCATGCCGCATAGAGGAATGTTACAGTGGGGTAATGCGTGGTTGTGCGAAAACCACATCCACTTTAGCGCATTCTGCGTTAATAAAATTATTACACAACTAAAACAATACCGCCCGGAGGCAGAGAACGCGGTTGAGCATAAAAGCAAAAATCCGAAGAAGGTAAAACCGAAATGAGCTTCTCCATCATCGCTGATCGGTGATAGAGAGAGAGAGAACGGCGGGCGGTGGATGAGGAAAGGGTATGCGGCCAGGATTGTGTGGGAACATTGGAAGAACGTTAGTGCATCGTGGTTTATGTTCTAAATACTGCATCAATTTCAGCCAACGGGTTCCTGGAGGAAGTATAAGGTGAAAAGGTTAGGAATAAAATCAGTAACTGTCACTATTTACTTTAAATATAATTATGTTCTGCTGAATGGTGTTAACAGAGTTCGTAAGGTGTAGATTAGTATTATCGAGTGTTAGGATGATCGTGTGAGAGAAAATGGCTAATGAAGATGCGAAAGATTTACACACTATATACCGAAGCAGTACGGGCAATTCGAAACAATCGTCCGCGAGAGCAGGACACAGGAAGAGAGATAGTAGAGTGGTGTACAGATGGATGGAAAAAACGTGTTGTGCAATATCGGAGATGTACTGAGTGAAGGCATTCAGAGTGTTTTGTAAATCGAAACCACGGTTACTCAATCAAAAAACCAAAATGTGTACTGTGTACCTCAAACAACACATAAAACGCTTGTTACACCGCTACGCGCTAGTAGTCGGTAACAAGCCCACTCGCTTCTGCATTGCTGTTACCACGAAAGCAAAACTTTAGACAATTGTTTTCAGATTCCAGAACAAAAACAAGGTAGCATAACTAAAACGAGTAATGCATTCAAAAGTCAGCTTCATAGCAAAAAATAAACATAAAACACGCTAACCCACACGCCTCCGAATGGCATCGCAAGTTAGCGTGAAACGAACCCTCGGTTGGATCACGTTGGTTGGTAGTGACATAAGGTGAACGCAGATGAGAGCTCGGCAGTGGGCCCATCATCATCAGTTTACGTACCTCACGCTGTTGTCGTTAATGTCCGACTTTTCCGGTTCCGGCACGTCGTAGCCGGACTGCTCATGTTGCTGCTGCTCACCGTCCGACTGGCCCTCGTCTTCCGCTTCGTAGCGCCGCTGGATGTTGTCCCGACCGAGCGTGGCAATTTTTCGCTCCTCCTCCTGTCTCAACTTTTCTACCTCGTCTTGCGATAGAAAGGAGAAGACTTTGTCTGCCGAGAGCCAAAAGGAAACATTAAGCATGGGTTAGTGTGGCCTGGGTGTAAGGTACGCACCTGATTTTGGAGTCGGTTTTTGCTGATTTTCCATGGCGTTCTCGAAGAATCGCTTCTTGTCGGAAACACTTTTCGGTGCCTTCGGTGGTCCTAGCGGCGGTGACTGAAAGAAAAATGAGGAACGGTGAAACAGGGCAATAACCGGGGGGTTGAGGGGTTGTGAGGAATTGTGTTGTCGCAACAAACGCAGGAAAAACAAACGTGATCCCAGCGTGCGCGGACGGCGGAGAGTGCAATGTGTGTACCGTTTCCACCTAAAATCGATCAGAAAGGTTAGCGGAGACGCAGATAAAGTGAGAGAGAAAGAAAGAGAGAGAGAGGGAGGGAGAAAGACTGCCTGAGGTGATCGTATAACCCCAATGCTGTGCCTTTGGTAAGCGCACCGTGTTAGTTTCACCATTTACGTTTGGCATTTGGCATTTGGTATGGCCTTTATCGAATCTTAATCTTCTGTAATCGAATGCAAATCAAATATACTGATCAAGGCAACGTACGAGTCTCTCGAGTGTTGCTTCGGTCTGTTGGTGCTCCCTGTTCTGGGGTATGCTCGTTGTTAAGAAAGTGGAACTGTAGCGACTCTGCAGAAAGACGATCGGTTAGACCCTACCCGGGTGTATTGATGTTCAGGGAGACCATACTGAATAACAATTTCCAACGATAAAATTGTATTTTACCTATCGAACCGTGAAACTTATTGAACAATCCAGTAGCACACGGACAACCACCTCCCCAATCGGTGTG
>NW_026684648.1:0-5887 GCF_943735745.2 Anopheles bellator | reverse complement strand
GCGCTATCATTCACAATGCAATAACAGCATCACTTATGCTCACTATGCTTTCCACATGTGTCTTAGCACAATGTCCGACGCGAAGCAACTGGGCGATGCGAACCAAGATCATCACACTTATTCAATCAGCCCTTTGTGAGAGAACGCGCGAGCGAGAGAGAGAGCAGTGAGGGATTAAACTCACCACACACGGTAGTGAGTGAAATGCCAATACGCGCGTGTAGTGAGTTTTCGTTCGCAGTGTGCCTCTCACTCTCACTTTCTTTTCTCGGACCCCCGTAGCAGTGATATAATATCGCAAAAATCACGAACTGGACACGCAAGACACGATTTCCTTACATCCCGCTATCATCCTACAGCATCATTGTTTTCAGAATAGACACACCACCGGCAGGCAGACAGACTGCATTGACGTTTCACTTTCGATCGCTGACCGAGCGGGCGCACGTCACGTCTCACGTTCACGTTCGAAATGAGATCACGATCAGGAGCCGAGCCGGCGGCAATAGGAAAAAAAAGATGCACAATGGAGTGTGTGTGGCTGGGAAAAACGAGGCTTAACCACCCGCCGGGGTTTATTTTTAAGCATTCACGAACCCATCATACACGCCTGTTCCAAACTGGATTGATCCCGATTTCGTTGACGTACTGTCGCGTTAACGATATTTTTTATTTCCATTTGCGAAAGTTCTCACCGATGATCCGGGTACGATTCCAACTTTCGAATAAGTACCGTGGCAAACTAACGGCGGATTCATCATGTTAAAATTCAAAAAGCGTGTGTGGGACCACCGAAAACCCAAGAGATTTCGGTCAACAAGCACATTTCACGTCCGTAGCCGGATGAAGGGAACTAAGACAAAGTGCGTTATAATCTCTAACCCCAACTCAACGCAGCCCAACGATGATCGAAGATTAATCGAGCCCCACGAAACATTTCGGAGCCCACATCACACAACTTTACAATGATCTCTATTTAATCTCAAGCGATCTGTCAACACCGTTTGGAGCAGCCTTGGCCATCTGTCACTTCGCCCGCGAAGTACCCCGCGTGGTTTTAACCGTCGCACCATCATCGCGCCACGCAAAACAATAGAATCGTTTCATGCAATCGAAACTCGAGATCGCTCACGGACAATGTCAAGTCCCCCACCCCATTCTGTGACCACAAAGTTTCAAACGCCACCGAAATATGGCTTTGCTCGCCACAGCTGACGTCCATTAAAAACTCCCAACTTGACGCGAACGCGGATTGCGAAGCCGCGCGGCGTACGCGCTTTTGCGTAAGTGTTTTGAAAGATCGTGAGCCTCACGCGCGGCCGCTGTTAATCGCGCCGGATCGAAACCGAAACGAAGTATGGAAACTAAATTGTGTCTTTTGAGAGTTGGTTCCGCGTTGGGGCCCCCCGTACACCGCCAATGGTGCCGATTGTTTCACAAAGTTTATTTCCCCAGGCGGGCGGTCGGGTGAGAGATTATGGACGCAGCACGCAGCACCTGTAGGGCTTCTAGTTCACCGCAGAACACAATGGAAAACAATATCGCGCGTCTCTCAGCAACAACAACAATTCCTGACGTGGGCTCAGAACGTCCGACACGACACGACAGGGCTATCCGATGTCACAGCGTGGCGGCATTATCTTTCGCAGTTAAAAGGAAGTGCAATTGGGAAACACGAGCCAACTGCTGGTTGTTATATGCCCTTTTTTTGGGGGGAGCACTAGAGCTTTGGTTTCCTCCGGATATCTGCTGGCTGCCTGGCTGATCTTATAAGATCCGAGCCGAGCCAAGCGACAGAAGCGAAAGAGTTGTGCTGCGATATGATATCTTCGGAGCGACATCCAAGGACTCTCGGGGAGGGCTCTGAATGTCGTCGGTGCTGTGTTGTACCGAAGCAGCACTTTTCATTTATCCCCTCCATTTGTTTGCGATTTACTCGCGGACATTGATCTGTGCCCACCATCACCCCTTTGGCCACCGGAATGGAACATAAATAAACGCAAACGTTGTTTAAAAATAATAAACGTGTCCGGTTTGTGTTCGGTTTGCGGGCCCCATCTCCCCCAGCTGGCCATCACCCAGATTTGAAGGTTATGTTAACGACGAGTGAAACACGTTGCCAAAATGGGCAGGCTAAAAAATAATACAAACTAAATAAAAAGCAGGCACGTTTCGGAGAGGGTCACAAAAAAAACAACAAATCGATCCGATCGGTCGGAATGGGGGGCGCGCGCGTTTTTATGCTAACACGCAAGAGCATAATCTCACTCTCTCCGGGTTTTCTCACCAGCTCCCCGTCGTGGCGAGATTTGACCATGGTCGTTGATTTGGACACAGCACCGGACTGTTTTGTGGAACCCTCGACCAACCGGACAGTCATCAATGCTGACTGCTGCACCTTAGTTTGTACTGAGCCATGTGCCACCGATTGGAAGGCCTCGTGTTATTTGGCTCAAACCGAACAAACATTTCACAAAAATTAGTCGACTACTTATTAGTCGATGCGAGTGCGTGAGTTTTGATGCGATTTTTTCGGCCGTCTCGAGACCTCTACAAACATATTGCTTCTAATTTTCAACTCAGAGAGTTTGCGTGGCGAAGAGCTTCCTTCCCCAAAAAAATAACCGGCCACGAATGAAGGTTAGCAAAGCGAAACACGAACACGCCACTAACCCCGCCTAACCCAGCTACCAGATGACCTTCCTCCTTTTGGTCTGCGGTTTATGTTTCGCAAATGGCCCCCCGACACAACAACAGGAAGCGAAGCCGTCGGTCGCGCGCGGTTAGCGGGGTTGTATCGAACCGAACCGTTTCGAACCCCCATCGTGCTGCTCCAGTTCGATTTGGTGGCGGCCGGAAATGGACGACTTTGTAACTGTACGCTTCTTCTACTAGCCCCGCCATTTGATGGTTTTACGAATTAGTCTCGAAGAAAACGTGAAATCCCGATTCGTCCCGACGGATTCGAGGGGCAAACGAGTGTCGGCCGTGGTGGGGATAGAACGCTGGCCTGGGGTGGTACAGCTGCTGCAATATTGCGCATTAACAGTAACAAAAAAAATCAGGGGCTCATTGCACTAGAAACTCCGCGCGATTCTGATCGTGGCTCAGCTAGGCTAAGCCTCAGCCTTCATGGGAAAACATATCGTTCCGGAGGCGTCCCGTAAACGCGATTATTGTTGCTGTAGAACCCCCGGATATGCTCGATCGATCGATCAGAGCGATCATCACTCACGAACCGGGGAGAGAAGCATCGCTAATCGTTAAACCCATTTTTTGTTCGCCTGAAATCATGCCACAAGCACTGCGCGCCAATATTGGCTGACGTTTAGGAGGCCACCCCACAGTGTAACATCGGGGGGATCGGAAGGAGCCCCCCTACCCGACGTCTTCCGAAGCGAATCACTTGTTCCCCGAGGGCGCAGCGTTGCTGGGTGGTGTTGCGAAGCAATTTCAAGTTCGACAGCTGATCCTTCGGCGCACCACCGACGAGAATTCGGTCCGGTTGGGCCTGGGTAGAGTTTCTAATATTTTCGTGGCCCTCAGCACGAAACGCAACCATCAACAATACCTCTTCGCTTAGGACCGAACTCCTCTCGCAACACTCGACAGAAAGTCCAGACTTAGAATTGCAGGATTGGGGAATAGTTCCTCCACACTGCTAGTGTGGCTAACACATAACGGGAATTCGCTTTAAGCAATACAGCTATGTCTACATTTGTTCCAATTTTTTAAACGGTCCGAAAAGTTCTTGTTAGAAATAGTCTTCAACCGATTTTTTTCATTTCGGTTCCCATCTCAACTACAGAGTGTAAAAGGTGATTGCAGAGCGATATGAGTTGGGTTTGTTGCGAAACGATCACGAAATGATCACGAGGAAGTAGAACCAAGAATTGTCTCTACACAAATCTCTGATCGGGTTTGATACACAGAGAATTAACTGCAAACTGCGTTGAGTGACAAGTTTGACCATTTTGGACAGAATTCATAAAGCCTTACACTTGGTTTCCCGTTTGTTTTTGGTCACAGTAGCAACTAAATGAGCATCGCACTGCGGCTTATATAGACGCGGACAATTTAATCGAGCGCCTTCGAACGAGGAAGTCATTTGCGAGAAACGATCAAAAACCTTCTTCCTTATGGCCCCAGACGTCGACGACGACGATGACAACGACCAAACCAGACCAGTCCCCACTCTCTGGTGGGCAAGATTTTGCCAGCAAAAACCTACGAAGTAAAAGTGAGAGTGACTCACTTTATGGGGCTTAGTATCCGATCCGAGCGGGCCCGACCAGCACAGAGCCCCAAAAGGGGAAGCCGTTTGTCAATGGGTGACGCGTGGCACCGTAATGGGTGGCTCCCCACCAAGTCGTGTGTTTAATCACTATTGTACGCCACCACCCGGCTTGTGCCGGGGGTTACAACAAAGCAACATAGTGTCCGAAAGACGGCCACTGCGCGGTTGATCGGCGCGCGATACGCGCGAGTTACATACTCCAGCGGCAGCATCGAAACAATGTGCCTCTCTTCCCGGTAGCGTTTCGACGTGACCACAGATGAGGACCGCCCCCTCAGAGGCATACATTACCCACCCCACCAACGGTGGGCGACAACAAGAATGGCCCCGGCGGGACGATACAATGGACAGCGGTCCGCAAAGAAGGAAGTATCTGCGCCTGCGGAGGAGCTTTGTGTGATCTTTCCTTCGGAATGGCGAGAAGGGAATTCCTACGGACGGCCAGCCAGCGGACTCTGATTAATTGCTCCTTGGCAGGTCGTTCAGATTGTTGTGGCCACCACCGCCAATCACGGGTGGGGAGCGCGTCATCTGGATAGCTGACCGATCGGATTGCACGAGAGCCAGGCGCAAAAGACTGACGGACAATGGAGGATCAGCATTCACAGCCCGCTTGAAGATCGGGGCGATCTCTCAGCAGGAGGTACCGCCGAGCGACATTGTAGCCAAGCCGCGAGCCAAGTTCTTTCGTAAGACTGCGCGATGCGTACAACATCGTAAATTTGCCGGAGTGCGTTCCCCGAAACGACGCCGATCATTCCTCGCCGTCGCCGTCGCGGTGTGTATTGTCTTTCGGAAAGCGCTTTTCGGAGGAGAGCCATTGCTCCACGTCTTGGGCTCACGAACCAATCAAAGGGCTTCACCACCAACGTAGATCTCACGATCACGCGCGCCCGGCCTATCGTCGTCTGGCCGGGTTCTCTGGCTCCGTTTGGCGCGAAAGTGAAATCGCAAGACGGCTGGACTGGCACAATCTGACGATCGGATCTGAAGGGGTCCATTTATTACTGTCAAAACGGTACACAACGGACGCCGGGAGATTGGCTGACGCAGTGTGCAAGAGAGGTCTTCTGGGGGCCTCTTGTTTTGTGCTAAAAAATTAATTAAACAGTTTTGTATCGCATTTGTGGTGTTTCGCTTTCATCATCCGTGTGGCCATCGCCACCCGCCAAGGTCACGAAAGGGGAAGCCACCGTGTCGTCGTCGGTGGTGGTGTGTAATTGCTGATCTAATGTAATGAAACTCTCTCCATTGCGAGCACGCCGTCCTCTTCCAAGGTGAGGCCACTGCCTGGAACTGGAAGGCCAGGGCCCGCGAACGCAGATCGACACAGAACCTTGTGTGGTGCGAGCCAGTAATGGTGGCCACGTAATGCTTCTCACGCTCATAAATCCTTGCGTTTGCAGAACGGTACCCGGTGGTACCGAAAAGCAAAAACCTCAACACACGCTGTAATTAACCACGCCAAGGGGGCAAACCACCGTCGGGGGGATCCGTCGTCACGCGAACCGGGCCCGCGCCGACCTGTTTATATGTTGTCTCTACTTTCTTCTTGCGTTGCGTTGTTTTTTGCTCTATCAGCACGTCAGG
>NW_026684647.1:0-5901 GCF_943735745.2 Anopheles bellator | reverse complement strand
ATATTCGTTCCAAATAACGAATCATTATTTTCAGTAGAAAAACAACATCATATTATTTTCGTTACCGTGTTTTATGATACTGTGAAACCACCAGTGAAAGCTTTACCCGCGAATCGATTCACGACGTCACGACGTACAGTTATAATGGATCGAGAAAAGCCAACGACATTGGGTTTCGCGTGCGAAAACTGCCGCGAACCGGACAACGAACTCATGGTGCAGTGCGACGCATGTGACAAATGGTATCACTTCACGTGTGCAAGCGTGACAGATCAAGTGGTAAATAAAGACTGGAGCTGTGCCAAATGCATGAATGCAAATGGTATCATGCCAAGAAGGTCTACCACAGACAAAACGCTGACGATGGAGGATTTAACAATACACCGACCGCATCATGCACCAATGAGTGTAAAAGCCTCTACGCCGCACCCCTTCCGACCTCCGGGTCTGGAAATCAAGATCGGTTCCCAGAATCCGGCGTCGGCAGCATCGTGTACCTCATCGCAGAGGTCATCTGTGAAACAGACGAAATTAAGGCTGCAGATGCAGATGTTGGAAGAAATGAGAGAGTTGGAGAAAAAAGAGAGTGAAAGAGAAAAGCAGAACGTGACCAGGAAGTACCAACTCATGGCAGAGATGGCGGACGAAATGGAAAATGACGACCATGTTTCGAACTCGATCGACGGAATAAACTCGATCGTATCAGCTGAACGAGTGAAGACCTGGGTGCAAGCAAACCATCAACAGCGGATGGACCCCCCAAGGCCGGACATACCACCACCACCAAGGACAACGAGAACAGCAGTCTTCAACGAATACGAGGACTATCGCGAGCTTTCTCGCCCCCAAGTGGCAGCTCGCCAAGCCGTAGCAAAGGATCTGCCCACATTCTCTGGCAATCTAGAAGAATGGCCAATGTTCCTGGCCGCATACAACACCACAACGGCCATGTGCGGCTTCACAGAACAGGAGAATATGGTGCGGCTGCAGCGAAGCCTGAAGGGAAGGGCGTACGAAGCAGTCAAATGTCGGTTAATGCACCCTAGCAATGTCCAAGGAGTTGTCGAAACGCTCCGAATGTTATACGGCCAGCCAGAGGCAATTCTGCATACCATTATCGCAAAAATCAGCACCTTACCGGCAGTTCGAGAAGAGCGCTTAGAAACACTAATCGACTTTGCCGTAAACGTCAAAAACTTCTGCGCAACGGTGGAAGCCTGTGGACTACACGAGCACATGTTTAACATCACACTACTGCAGCAGCTCGTTAACAAGCTTCCACCATCCTTGAAGCTTAGCTGGGCGCTACACCGGAAGGGCATAACGGTAATCAACATGGGCACCTTCAGTGAGTGGCTGTACGGTCTTGCGGAGGGAGCTAGTGCAGTGACGTTTCCAAGTGAACATGATTCGAGAGTCGGCCGTAATGACACCCGTCGGCACCGGCACGAACACGTTAACATGCACACGCAGCGAAGATCGGCAGAACATGCGACCCCAGAGTCAAAGCCGGTTAAATGCCCAACGTGTAAGGAGACCTGCAAGGCGTTAGACAAGTGCAAACGCTTCCTGGATCTTCCCTTGGATTCACGGTGGGCCACGGTACGTGAGCTAAAACTTTGCCGGAATTGTCTGCGTGGTCACCAAGGACGCTGCAACACAAAACCGTGTGGCAGAAACGGTTGTAAATACTGGCACCACGAGTTGTTACATAACGACCAATGGAAAAAGCCCGAGCCACGGCCAGCGACCGGAACAACAGGAACATCCTCAAGCCAACACTGCCACACGCGTGTGAAGACGAGCACGGAACCAGATCCACAGCAGCAACCCAGCGAGAACAACAACGATAGCCAGAGCTGTAACGTGCACCAGCTCACATCCAGTTCTGTCCTTTTCCGTTATCTTCCGATCGTACTATACGGAAAGGAGAAAACCATCAACACATACGCGTTCCTGGACGAAGGCTCTGCGGTAACCTTAATAGATCAGGACCTTTCCGACGAACTGCAACTGGAAGGAACTTCGAACCCACTGTGTCTACGCTGGACAGGTGGAACAGAACGCCTCGAGAACCATTCGCAGACGGTGAGCCTCCATATCTCCGGGGAGCAGCACAACGCCAAGGTATACCCCTTGAGTGACGTACGTACAGTAAAGGAGCTGGGACTGCCGATGCAAACGTTAGCATTCAGAGAGTTGACCACTGCATATCCGCACCTACGCGGACTCCCCATACGCTCCTACAGCAACATCCAGCCCCGTATCTTGATCGGGTTGCAACAAGCTCAGCTCTGCCTGGCGCGTCAGAGTCGAGAAGGAGGTCTGGGACACCCGGTTGCAGTAAAGACAGCATTGGGATGGACCGTCTGCGGAGGAGCGAGCTCTGAGACGTCAAACTTCGTCCATTATTCTCCACCAGTCTGCGAATGCAACCAAGAATCAGACAACAGCCTTCATCAGGCTATGAAAGAGTACTTCGCACTAGACAGCCTGGGGGTTAAACCCAACAAACTGCTACTCTCGTCAGAAGACCAACGAGCGCGACACCTGCTAGAAATAACTACGCGCTTAAACGGTGATCGATACGAGACAGGTCTGCTCTGGCGATGCGACGACTTCCGCCTTCCAGACAGCCGAGGAATGGCATTGCGACGGTTCCACTGTCTCGAGAAGCGAATGAGCAGCAACCCTGATCTGAGAGACATTTTAAACCAAAAGATAACCGACTACGTATCTAAGGGCTATATACGCAAATTGTCTACATCAGAGGTGGATCAACGCTCTCCCCGCATATGGTATCTACCAATCTTTACGGTGACAAATCCGAACAAACCAAAAGTGAGAATGGTCTGGGACGCAGCGGCGACAGCGTTTGGGAAGTCGCTCAACTCAGCTCTCCTGAAAGGTCCTGATCTAACACGCTCCCTCCTTAAGATACTGCTCCAGTTCCGAGAACGACGAATCGGCCTCACCGGAGACATCCGTGAAATGTTTCACCAAGTACTGATCCGGGAGAGCGACCAACAAAGTCAACGGTTCTTCTGGAGGGAAGCCGATGGAGAGATCGGAGTTTATGTGATGAGAGTTATGACTTTCGGTGCCTGCTGCTCCCCGAGCAGCGCTCAGTTTGTTAAAAATACTAACGCTGAACGATTCAAGGACGAGAAACCTTTGGCAGTAGAAGCTATTACCGAACACCACTATGTCGACGACCTCCTAGTAAGCGTCAACACCGAGGATGAAGCGATTAAGCTCGCCAAAGACATCAGAGACGTACATTCTCGGGGAGGATTCGAGATCCGCAACTGGACCAGCAACTCCAAGCGGGTGCTTAACGATCTACTAGCAGAAGGTTCAGCGGAGACAGAAAAAAACCTGGACCTATCATCAGAGCTGTCCACCGAAAAGGTCTTAGGGATGTGGTGGAATACTGCATCGGACATTTTCACGTACAAGGTCGGATGGAATCGCTACGATCACGCACTCCTAAAAGGCGAAAGACGTCCAACAAAGAGAGAGGTACTCCGGGTGTTAATGACGATCTTCGACCCGATCGGTCTGATAGCTCACTTTCTCGCCTACTTAAAAATAATCCTCCAACAAATATGGCGGTCAGGGACAGAGTGGGATGAAGCGATCAGTGACGATGCGTTCGAGAAGTGGCTCACCTGGCTGAAGATCCTTCCCCAGGTTGAGAACGTGAGAATTCAACGATGTTACAGCACACGGTTCACCAGCGGCGAAGCTGAAGAGATGCAACTCCATACTTTCGTTGATGCCAGCGAAAACGGGACAGCTGCTGTCGTTTTCCTGAGGTTTGCGACCGCGGGAGCAGCAGAGTGTGCGCTAGTCGCGTCAAAAACTCGAGTTGCACCGATAAGATTTACATCCATCCCAAGGCTAGAGCTGGAAGCAGCGGTGCTGGGCGTGCGCCTAGCCAATTCAGTAGGAGAGGCACTCTCCCTTCGAGTCAAGAGGAGACTCTTCTGGACCGACGCACGTGACGTCATGTGCTGGATTAACTCAGACCACTGACGGTACGCGCAGTTTGTCGCCCATCGTGTAAGCGAAATTCTGGAGTCAACGGAAACGTCGGAGTGGCGGTGGCTACCATCGAAGTTAAACGTGGCCGACGATGCAACGAAATGGACGGGAACGCCGGACCTATCCCCCAGCACCAGATGTTTTAAGGGACCCGACTTCCTCCGATCCGACGAAAGCACGTGGCCGCAGTCACCAAAACTGAACCTAGCAACGAATGCCGAGCTCCGTCCCCAGTTCGTGGCGCTGCATAAGACACTAGAACCCACGATTTCGGATGACCGTTACTCCAACTGGCCACGATTAATCAGAATAGTTGCCCATACCCAGAGATATCTGGCGAACTTCTGTCGTAAATATCTCAAAAAGGAACCGATCGACACACAACTCTTGACAAGTAAGGAGTTGCGCACAGCAGAAACGTACTTGCTTCGCCAAGCTCAACGCGACGGATACCCCGAAGAAGTAGCTACGCTGGAAGCGGCTGAAAAAGACTCGCTAACCTTAACGACAACCGTACACAAAGGTAGTTCGATATACCAGCTCACTCCATGGTTGGACGACAATGGCGTTATGCGCATGCGAACAAGAATCGGAGCCTGCCGATATGCTACTGACAATGCAAAAAACCCAGTTATCCTTCCACGCTACCACCACATCACAACCCTGATTGTAAGGCGGTACCACGAGAAGTATCACCATCTGAACCAAGAAACCGTCGTTAACGAGATTCGTCAGATGTTCAGGATACCACGGCTACGGGTCTGCCTTGCACAGGCCCGCAAGCAGTGTCAACATTGTAAGAACGAACGGACCAACCCGCAGCCCCCGTTTATGGCCGACCTCCCTCCGGCACGGCTAGAAGCATTCTCGCCGCCGTTCACTCACACCGGAATCGATTACTTTGGCCCGATGGAGATCGTCATAGGAAGGCGAATTGAAAAGCGGTGGGTGATGCTAGCCACTTGTATGACCACTCGTGCCATCCATTTGGAAGCGGTTAATTCACTAAACACCAGCTCTGCATCATGGCACTGGCACTTCATGTCCCGACGCGGTACGCCACGTAAGATCTACAGCGACCGCGGAACTAATTTCATCGGAGCAAACCGGGAGCTACAGACAACGGCAAAGGAGTTCAACCGGGAGGAGATAGCCAAAGAATTCACAAACCCAGATACTGAATGGGTGTTCAACCCTCCGATGACCCCGCACATGGGCGGCAGCTGGGAACGTCTAATCCGAACCGTCAAGAGCAACCTGAAGGCAGTCTGCTCCTTGAAGAAAATGACGGACGAAGTTCTGAGGAACCTTCTGGCGGAGATCGAGAACACAATGAACTCTCGCCCCTTAACCCATGTGCCGATCGACGACGATTCGGCCCCGGCACTAACGCCGAACCACTTCTTGCTCGGTTCCTCGAACGGTGCGAAGCCCCTAACCAAGCTCGACCACGCCGGATACACGTTAAAACAGAGCTGGCATACTTCGCAAATCCTAGCCAACCACTACTGGAAGCGCTGGGTTAAGGACTACTTGCCGGAAATCACCCGTCGGACTAAATGGTTTCAACACCACAAGCCAATCGCCATCGATGACATCGTGGTGATTGTCGATCCGAATACGCCGAGGAACTGTTGGCCGAAGGGGAGAATCATCAACACTAAAGTCAGCAAAGATGGCCGCGTCCGCTCGGCAATCGTGCAGACAGAAGCCGGAGTCTACGAAAGACCGACGTCAAAGCTGGCAGTTCTGGACGTTCAAAGCGTCGCAAAGTAAGCCAACCGGAGTTAGCGTACTCTGGGGGGAGTGTTGGCTGTTTGAAAAATATAAACAGCGCGTTTGAACGTCGGTAGC
>NW_026684646.1:0-5904 GCF_943735745.2 Anopheles bellator | reverse complement strand
GCTACCGACGTTCAAACGCGCTGTTTATATTTTTCAAACAGCCAACACTCCCCCCAGAGTACGCTAACTCCGGTTGGCTTACTTTACGACGCTTTGAACGTCCAGAACTGCCAGCTTTGACGTCGGTCTTTCGTAGACTCCGGCTTCTGTCTGCACGATTGCCGAGCGGACGCGGCCATCTTTGCTGACTTTAGTGTTGATGATTCTCCCCTTCGGCCAACAGTTCCTCGGCGTATTCGGATCGACAATCACCACGATGTCATCGATGGCGATTGGCTTGTGGTGTTGAAACCATTTAGTCCGACGGGTGATTTCCGGCAAGTAGTCCTTAACCCAGCGCTTCCAGTAGTGGTTGGCTAGGATTTGCGAAGTATGCCAGCTCTGTTTTAACGTGTATCCGGCGTGGTCGAGCTTGGTTAGGGGCTTCGCACCGTTCGAGGAACCGAGCAAGAAGTGGTTCGGCGTTAGTGCCGGGGCCGAATCGTCGTCGATCGGCACATGGGTTAAGGGGCGAGAGTTCATTGTGTTCTCGATCTCCGCCAGAAGGTTCCTCAGAACTTCGTCCGTCATTTTCTTCAAGGAGCAGACTGCCTTCAGGTTGCTCTTGACGGTTCGGATTAGACGTTCCCAGCTGCCGCCCATGTGCGGGGTCATCGGAGGGTTGAACACCCATTCAGTATCTGGGTTTGTGAATTCTTTGGCTATCTCCTCCCGGTTGAACTCCTTTGCCGTTGTCTGTAGCTCCCGGTTTGCTCCGATGAAATTAGTTCCGCGGTCGCTGTAGATCTTACGTGGCGTACCGCGTCGGGACATGAAGTTGCGGAGTGCCATGATGCATGAGCTGGTGTTTAGTGAATTAACCGCTTCCAAATGGATGGCACGAGTGGTCATACAAGTGGCTAGCATCACCCACCGCTTTTCAATTCGCCTTCCTATGACGATCTCCATCGGGCCAAAGTAATCGATTCCGGTGTGAGTGAACGGCGGCGAGAATGCTTCTAGCCGTGCCGGAGGGAGGTCGGCCATAAACGGGGGCTGCGGGTTGGTCCGTTCGTTCTTACAATGTTGACACTGCTTGCGGGCCTGTGCAAGGCAGACCCGTAGCCGTGGTATCCTGAACATCTGACGAATCTCGTTAACGACGGTTTCTTGGTTCAGATGGTGATACTTCTCGTGGTACCGCCTTACAATCAGGGTTGTGATGTGGTGGTAGCGTGGAAGGATAACTGGGTTTTTTGCATTGTCAGTAGCATATCGGCAGGCTCCGATTCTTGTTCGCATGCGCATAACGCCATTGTCGTCCAACCACGGAGTGAGCTGGTATATCGAACTACCTTTGTGTACGGTTGTCGTTAAGGTTAGCGAGTCTTTTTCAGCCGCTTCCAGCGTAGCTACTTCTTCGGGGTATCCGTCGCGTTGAGCTTGGCGAAGCAAGTACGTTTCTGCTGTGCGCAACTCCTTACTTGTCAAGAGTTGTGTGTCGATCGGTTCCTTTTTGAGATATTTACGACAGAAGTTCGCCAGATATCTCTGGGTATGGGCAACTATTCTGATTAATCGTGGCCAGTTGGAGTAACGGTCAACCGAAATCGCGGGTTCTAGTGTCTTATGCAGCGCCACGAACTGGGGACGGAGCTCGGCATTCGTTGCTAGGTTCAGTTTTGATGACTGCGGCCACGTGCTTTCGTCGGATCGGAGGAAGTCGGGTCCCTTAAACCATCTGCTGCTGGGGGATAGGTCCGGCGTTCCCGTCCATTTCGTTGCATCGTCGGCCACGTTTAACTTCGATGGTAGCCACCGCCACTCCGACGTTTCCGTTGACTCCAGAATTTCGCTTACACGATGGGCGACAAACTGCGCGTACCGTCGGTGGTCTGAGTTAATCCAGCACAAGACGTCACGTGCGTCGGTCCAGAAGAGTCTCCTCTTGACTCGAAGGGAGAGTGCCTCTCCTACTGAATTGGCTAGGCGCACGCCCAGCACCGCTGCTTCCAGCTCTAGCCTTGGGATGGATGTAAATCTTATCGGTGCAACTCGAGTTTTTGACGCGACCAGCGCACACTCAGCTGCTCCCGCGGTCGCAAACCTCAGGAAAACGACAGCAGCTGTCCCGTTTTCGCTGGCATCAACGAAAGTATGGAGTTGCATCTCTTCAGCTTCGCCGCTGGTGAACCGTGTGCTGTAACATCGTTGAATTCTCACGTTCTCAACCTGGGGAAGGATCTTCAGCCAGGTGAGCCACTTCTCGAACGCATCGTCACTGATCGCTTCATCCCACTCTGTCCCTGACCGCCATATTTGTTGGAGGATTATTTTTAAGTAGGCGAGAAAGTGAGCTATCAGACCGATCGGGTCGAAGATCGTCATTAACACCCGGAGTACCTCTCTCTTTGTTGGACGTCTTTCGCCTTTTAGGAGTGCGTGATCGTAGCGATTCCATCCGACCTTGTACGTGAAAATGTCCGATGCAGTATTCCACCACATCCCTAAGACCTTTTCGGTGGACAGCTCTGATGATAGGTCCAGGTTTTTTTCTGTCTCCGCTGAACCTTCTGCTAGTAGATCGTTAAGCACCCGCTTGGAGTTGCTGGTCCAGTTGCGGATCTCGAATCCTCCCCGAGAATGTACGTCTCTGATGTCTTTGGCGAGCTTAATCGCTTCATCCTCGGTGTTGACGCTTACTAGGAGGTCGTCGACATAGTGGTGTTCGGTAATAGCTTCTACTGCCAAAGGTTTCTCGTCCTTGAATCGTTCAGCGTTAGTATTTTTAACAAACTGAGCGCTGCTCGGGGAGCAGCAGGCACCGAAAGTCATAACTCTCATCACATAAACTCCGATCTCTCCATCGGCTTCCCTCCAGAAGAACCGTTGACTTTGTTGGTCGCTCTCCCGGATCAGTACTTGGTGAAACATTTCACGGATGTCTCCGGTGAGGCCGATTCGTCGTTCTCGGAACTGGAGCAGTATCTTAAGGAGGGAGCGTGTTAGATCAGGACCTTTCAGGAGAGCTGAGTTGAGCGACTTCCCAAACGCTGTCGCCGCTGCGTCCCAGACCATTCTCACTTTTGGTTTGTTCGGATTTGTCACCGTAAAGATTGGTAGATACCATATGCGGGGAGAGCGTTGATCCACCTCTGATGTAGACAATTTGCGTATATAGCCCTTAGATACGTAGTCGGTTATCTTTTGGTTTAAAATGTCTCTCAGATCAGGGTTGCTGCTCATTCGCTTCTCGAGACAGTGGAACCGTCGCAATGCCATTCCTCGGCTGTCTGGAAGGCGGAAGTCGTCGCATCGCCAGAGCAGACCTGTCTCGTATCGATCACCGTTTAAGCGCGTAGTTATTTCTAGCAGGTGTCGCGCTCGTTGGTCTTCTGACGAGAGTAGCAGTTTGTTGGGTTTAACCCCCAGGCTGTCTAGTGCGAAGTACTCTTTCATAGCCTGATGAAGGCTGTTGTCTGATTCTTGGTTGCATTCGCAGACTGGTGGAGAATAATGGACGAAGTTTGACGTCTCAGAGCTCGCTCCTCCGCAGACGGTCCATCCCAATGCTGTCTTTACTGCAACCGGGTGTCCCAGACCTCCTTCTCGACTCTGACGCGCCAGGCAGAGCTGAGCTTGTTGCAACCCGATCAAGATACGGGGCTGGATGTTGCTGTAGGAGCGTATGGGGAGTCCGCGTAGGTGCGGATATGCAGTGGTCAACTCTCTGAATGCTAACGTTTGCATCGGCAGTCCCAGCTCCTTTACTGTACGTACGTCACTCAAGGGGTATACCTTGGCGTTGTGCTGCTCCCCGGAGATATGGAGGCTCACCGTCTGCGAATGGTTCTCGAGGCGTTCTGTTCCACCTGTCCAGCGTAGACACAGTGGGTTCGAAGTTCCTTCCAGTTGCAGTTCGTCGGAAAGGTCCTGATCTATTAAGGTTACCGCAGAGCCTTCGTCCAGGAACGCGTATGTGTTGATGGTTTTCTCCTTTCCGTATAGTACGATCGGAAGATAACGGAAAAGGACAGAACTGGATGTGAGCTGGTGCACGTTACAGCTCTGGCTATCGTTGTTGTTCTCGCTGGGTTGCTGCTGTGGATCTGGTTCCGTGCTCGTCTTCACACGCGTGTGGCAGTGTTGGCTTGAGGATGTTCCTGTTGTTCCGGTCGCTGGCCGTGGCTCGGGCTTTTTCCATTGGTCGTTATGTAACAACTCGTGGTGCCAGTATTTACAACCGTTTCTGCCACACGGTTTTGTGTTGCAGCGTCCTTGGTGACCACGCAGACAATTCCGGCAAAGTTTTAGCTCACGTACCGTGGCCCACCGTGAATCCAAGGGAAGATCCAGGAAGCGTTTGCACTTGTCTAACGCCTTGCAGGTCTCCTTACACGTTGGGCATTTAACCGGCTTTGACTCTGGGGTCGCATGTTCTGCCGATCTTCGCTGCGTGTGCATGTTAACGTGTTCGTGCCGGTGCCGACGGGTGTCATTACGGCCGACTCTCGAATCATGTTCACTTGGAAACGTCACTGCACTAGCTCCCTCCGCAAGACCGTACAGCCACTCACTGAAGGTGCCCATGTTGATTACCGTTATGCCCTTCCGGTGTAGCGCCCAGCTAAGCTTCAAGGATGGTGGAAGCTTGTTAACGAGCTGCTGCAGTAGTGTGATGTTAAACATGTGCTCGTGTAGTCCACAGGCTTCCACCGTTGCGCAGAAGTTTTTGACGTTTACGGCAAAGTCGATTAGTGTTTCTAAGCGCTCTTCTCGAACTGCCGGTAAGGTGCTGATTTTTGCGATAATGGTATGCAGAATTGCCTCTGGCTGGCCGTATAACATTCGGAGCGTTTCGACAACTCCTTGGACATTGCTAGGGTGCATTAACCGACATTTGACTGCTTCGTACGCCCTTCCCTTCAGGCTTCGCTGCAGCCGCACCATATTCTCCTGTTCTGTGAAGCCGCACATGGCCGTTGTGGTGTTGTATGCGGCCAGGAACATTGGCCATTCTTCTAGATTGCCAGAGAATGTGGGCAGATCCTTTGCTACGGCTTGGCGAGCTGCCACTTGGGGGCGAGAAAGCTCGCGATAGTCCTCGTATTCGTTGAAGACTGCTGTTCTCGTTGTCCTTGGTGGTGGTGGTATGTCCGCCCTTGGGGGGTCCATCCGCTGTTGATGGTTTGCTTGCACCCAGGTCTTCACTCGTTCAGCTGATGCGATCGAGTTTATTCCGTCGATCGAGTTCGAAACATGGTCGTCATTTTCCATTTCGTCCGCCATCTCTGCCATGAGTTGGTACTTCCTGGTAACGTTCTGCTTTTCTCTTTCACTCTCTTTTTTCTCCAACTCTCTCAGCTCTTCCAACATCTGCATCTGCAGCCTTAATTTCGTCTGTTTCACAGATGACCTCTGCGATGAGGTACACGATGCTGCCGACGCCGGATTCTGGGAACCGATCTTGATTTCCAGACCCGGAGGTCGGAAGGGGTGCGGCGTAGAGGCTTTTACACTCATTGGTGCATGATGCGGTCGGTGTATTGTTAAATCCTCCATCGTCAGCGTTTTGTCTGTGGTAGACCTTCTTGGCATGATACCATTTGCATTCATGCATTTGGCACAGCTCCAGTCTTTATTTACCACTTGATCTGTCACGCTTGCACACGTGAAGTGATACCATTTGTCACATGCGTCGCACTGCACCATGAGTTCGTTGTCCGGTTCGCGGCAGCTTTCGCACGCGAAACCCAATGTCGTTGGCTTTTCTCGATCCATTCTAACTGTACGTCGTGACGTCGTGAATCGATTCGCGGGTCAAGCTTTCACTCGTGGTTTCACAGTATCATAAAACACGGTAACGAAAATAATATGATGTTGTTTTTCTACTGAAAATAATGATTCGTTATTTGGAACGAATAT
>NW_026684645.1:3395-6416 GCF_943735745.2 Anopheles bellator | reverse complement strand
TAATTAATGCCTTGCAGGATGGTCACCGTCTCTGCTTGTGCGCTTCCTGAGATGTAAGCTATTGCAGCTCCGATCGCGCTCAGAACGGGACCGAAGTCATTAGTAATAAGTCCGTCGGTAGCTGCGTAGAGGTTACTATAACTGGTTTCAATACCGTCCATAAAGAAAGTAAAATTTGTTTGCACAGTAACAAGTACACTCAATGTGGTCACAAGATTCGCGTATCCAGAAACTATAGAGGAAGGTAATGAAACAGCCGCTATTGCCTGAGCAGCAGTATCAGCTAGACCAATAACCGAGTTGATTTCATCGCCATTCTGTATCGGTTGTGCCAATCCAAAATCTGGCTTCGGCTCCGCCCAAGCACTCTAGAAAAGAAGTACAATCGTATTTTTATGTGGTAAATTTTTGTGTTCCTTAAAAAACACTTTTCTAGCCGAAGCTCCTTGGCTTACCTGTAGCAGGAAGAAGACACCCAACCATGCTGTTAGACGAGTCATCTTGTCGAGCTTTAGCAAACTGAAGCATCTCCTGGGTGCACTATGCCTTTATATACGGACTAATGTAGTCTCATCGTTTGTCTTGCCAATTCGCCTGTTCTCTCGTCGATGTATTGTCGGTACACTAGGAGATGATTGTCTGTTTTAGAAATCTGTATTTGAACGGTTGGTTGTTTATTCTTGTGGCTGTCCCATATTTACGACGTCAAGTAACTGAGCTAACATCGCTCCCAATTTTTTTTTTATATGGATCTTTTTATCGCCAATAGATGGTGTTCAGTTTTTAAAGCCGGTGCCACTTAAAATCGAGAAAAGTTGTATGTCTTCTAGCAGCGCCTCTGGTGGTCAGATTTCAAATGTTTTGATAGTTATAGCTTTAATAAATATTCGACAATAAGCGGGATTTCATAGCAAAGCATATCAACTCACCAAATTTCCCTAAACTCCGCCCAATCGAAAATGATTGAGCAATAATCAAAAGGAAGTTTAAGAAGACTGGAAAAATGATGCGGGATGCTGAAGAGATGGGAGAAAATGGAACAAATTTTCCGCTGAGGGCATTCAGCAACGACGGCTTTCCCGCGCCGAACCTCGGCACAAACCTTGGCGTTGGACAGCTTAATCCGCTCCAGGTGGGCGTTCAACGCATAATGATTCGACATAGGCCGTGAGACCATGCTGACAAACGCTCGGTTCACACCGCGGCCAGTAACACCAGAGCCGCAAGGACACTTGCGAAGAGACAGCACACAGAAACCTCGTACTATAACCCTTTGCCATTCTTGGAGACAGAGTTGTTGCGGAAGGTAGAGATAACCCGAAGGGCCGAGTTTTCGCTCAAAAATGTTGCCCCCAAGGCGCCCTGTTTGGCTAAAATATATGTCTTGTCGTTGTGTGGAATATTGCAGTGAGTGCTCCCAAAATTCCACTTTGTAAAAATGTTGTACACGAATTCTAACCCGAAAGAAGCCAAGAGATCTTGTTGTATTGTGCTTGTAAAAATATTGTTCTGGCCACTAAAAACTGACGGTAATGTTTATGTTTAACGCTCAACCGGATTAAATTTAAATTATTATATAGCGTTACCAGTTTTAGTATCTCATCGCCACAAACTTTTAGGCAAAGCATTTGCACAATTTGAAGCTCCGAGGAATCCTTCTGATTTTGGTTTTCACTGATCAATAAGTTATGTTTTGTTGAAACAGATAGTAGCAAATAATTCATGGGAAACTGAAATGTTCGTCACAACAAGATAGTGTTGATTTTATTTCTGTTTAGCAAAGAACTTTTGTCAAATCACTCGTTTTGTCCGGCGGGACCGTCCGCGGCACAGTAGCCAATGTCTTGTGCAACATCTGCCACGTAGGTAACCGCGGCATCCAAGTAAGCAAGTTCAAAGCAAATCAACAAACGATTCTCGCTGGCCACCGCCTCAGCCTCAGCCAGCGAATACACCAGGCCAATCTTTATGGCAGTCTGAGTGAACAAAGCGCCATAGTAGGTATTCAACTGAAATAGAAAGATATAACGCTCAAAAATCGTAGGAATCAGTTGAGGAGAGGTCATCACTTACCTGTGTGACGCAGTCGTCTTTAGTCGCAGGATCGGATAGTGCGGCACAGACCTGAACCTGTACTACAACATCTTCAATATCGAAATGGATTAGATCAAAAATCAGAAGGATCGTGTGCAGTAAATGTTTCAAGCGTAGAACTTCCACATCGATGCACTGCGAAACGCTGGTGGTTCCTTGGTCAAAGATGCCTGAAACAAGGTCCTTGTACTTATAGTAGCAGTACTGGCCGTACTCATCGTTGCCAACCAGCGTATCGATAAGCGTAGTAACTGCAGGATTCGTAACTATATTAAATTGGGCAATTTTGGAATTAACAAGAGCAGTCGCTGCTGTTATAATGTTAGTGAAAAGACCAGTGAGAGTGGTGTAGTCTGCGGTTTGGTTGAATCCGGCTAAACCGGACAAAGCTCCAAGAAGATTGTTGTAGTTGGTTGTCGTATTTAGGCCAGTCATGCCTTGTACTGCAGTGATAATGCTATTGACTTCTCCAACAACACCAACGGTGACTCCCCCAGCGATTTTGCCCTCAATTTGACTAGTTATGAAAGAAATGTCCTGTCCTAATTGTTGAGTTACCGACGGTCCAATACTTGACAGTGCTTGCTGTAGGCCAACGATGTAGGCATCGGCGGTTGCGACGTTGTCAGCCGCCGTCTGGAGCGTGTACTGAATGACCGGCAAGTACGCTTTAAAGTTGTTGATGGATCGCACCAAGTCGTAGAACTTCGCCGGAGTAAAGAATTGACTTAGAGTCGATGCCGGTACATTTGCGTTACCGTTATTGGCCGCCACAGCCGAGGTGAATGCGTCTTGCATAGCTTGAAATTTGGCCAGCAGGTCCTGCAGTCCAGTCAACAGGCGAGAGAACTCATCTTCCAGTTCGTTTGCGATGCCGTTGTAATTAATGCCTTGCAGGATGGTCACCGTCTCTGCTTGTGCGCTTCC
>NW_026684645.1:0-2895 GCF_943735745.2 Anopheles bellator | reverse complement strand
TAATTAATGCCTTGCAGGATGGTCACCGTCTCTGCTTGTGCGCTTCCTGAGATGTAAGCTATTGCAGCTCCGATCGCGCTCAGAACGGGACCGAAGTCATTAGTAATAAGTCCGTCGGTGGCTGCGTAGAGGTTACTATAAGTGGTTTCAATACCGTCCATAAAGAAAGTAAAATTTGTTTGCACAGTAACAAGTACACTCAATGTGGTCACAAGATTCGCGTATCCAGAAACTATAGAGGAAGGTAATGAAACAGCCGCTATTGCCTGAGCAGCCGTATCAGCTAGACCAATAGCCGAGTTGATTTGATCGCCATTCTGTATCGGGTGTGCCAATCCAAAACCTGGCCTCGCCTCCGCCCAAGCACTCTGGAATCAAAGTAGAGTTGAATTTTCGTGAGGCAATTTTTTGTGCCGCTACAAAAAACACTCTTGTGGCTAGAGCTTCTTGGCTTACCTGTAGCAGGAAAAAAACACCCAACCATTCTGTTAGACGAGTCATCTTGTCGGTAGCAAACTAAAGCATCTCCTGGCTGCACTATGTCTTTTTATATGGAACAATGTAGTCTTATAGTTTGTCTTGTAGATTGGTCTGTTCTATCGTCGATGTATTGTCGATACACTAAGAGGTAATGGTCTGTTTTTAGAAAGCTGTATTTGAACTGCTGGTTGTTTATTCTTTTTTCTGTTCGATATTTACGACGTCAAGTAACTGAGCTAACATCGCTCTCAAAGTTCGACTTCTTCAAAAAAGCCGAGAGGTCTCGTTGCATTATGCACACGATCGTAAACATACGGTTATACTGGGTAGTTCAATAAGTTTTTCGGTTTAATAACAGAGAATCAAAGTATTTTTGTACAATGCAAAAATATCAAGCGTCATGCAGTGATTTATTTTTTTTGAGGAATAGCAAAGGAAATGAACTAATGAACTAATTTTGAACTAGTGTTGAAAATGTTGAAGGACTCACCACCTCTAATTAATACCGTAAAAAGATGGGTTGCTGAATTTAAAAAAGGTCGTACAAGCCTTGAAGACGGCTGAAGTTATTGAACGAGATATATTCTGGTGAATGTTTGAAATCTCACTCCACTTTACAAACAGGTGCTCCCATACAAAATCTGGGAAAAGTTTCGGCAAAACTCGAATAGTTTTCAAGCAATTTAAGCAAAATTCAGCTGGTGTGAGTTTTGCCGGCGAACAAACGTCGACCTGACAATTGACGTTTGTCAGATGGAGCGCAGTTGAGTGGTGAAATTTCCCACCCAATCGTTTAAAACGGTGAAGCAACGGAAAGTTAGAAAGGAAGGCGATCGGATACATATATAGGAAGTCACATCGTCTGAAACGCCGGATCAAAATGAGAATGAAAAAAAGGCATAGCGACGCACGCCAGGAACAGTTAGTTTAAAATATTAGATAGCATTGCAAGTTGTACCATCTCATCGCCACAAGCTTCTAGAAAAGCATTTGCACTATATGAAGCTCAAACGGATCTTTCTGCCCTTTTGTCTATCCGATCAATAAGTTATGTTGAAACAGATCAAACAGATCATCATATCAAATAATTTTTGGGAAAACTTATAACTTACAACGGGAAAATAGTCGTCACAACAAGATAGTGTTGATTTTATTTTGTTTAGCAAAGAACTTCACCAATCACATCTTTATCACTCGTGTTGTCCGGCAGGACCTTCCGAGGCACAGTAATCAATGTCTTGTACAACATCTGCCTCAGAGCTAACCGCAACATCCAAGAAAACAAGTTTAGCGCAAATCAAAAAACGATTTTTGCTGGCCACCGCCTCAGTCTCAGCCAGCGTGTACACCAGGCCAACCTTTATGGCAGTCTGAGTGAACAAAGCGCCATAGTAGGTATTCAACTGAAATAGAAAGATATAACGCTCAAAAATCGTAGCCATTCGTTAAGGAGCGGTCATCACTTACCTGTGTGACGCAATCGTCTTTAGTCGCAGGATCGGATAGTGCGGCACAGACCTGAACCTGTACTACAACATCTTCTATATCGAAATGGATTAGATCAAAAATCAGAAGGATCGTGTGCAGTAAATGTTCTAGGCGTAGAACTTCCACATCGATGCACTGCGAGGAGGAGCCCGTTCCTTGGTTCCAGAGGTCAGAAACAATGTCCTTGTATTTATAAAAGCAGTACTGTCCGTACTCATCGTTGCCAACAAACGTATTAATAAGTGCAGCTACTGAAGGATCAGTAAGTACATTAATTTGACCAATTTGTGAATTAGTAAGAGCTGTCACTGCTGTCACAATTTCAGTGAAAAGACCAGCGAGGATGGTGTCGTCTGCAGTTTTGTTGATTCCTGCTAAGCCGGACAAAGCAGCAAGAAGATTGTTGTAGTTGGTTGTCGCTGATAGGGCGGTCATGCCTTGTACTGCAGTGATAATGCTATTGACTTCCCCAACAACACCAATGGTGACTCGTTCAGTGATTTCGGTCTCAATTTGATTAGCTATTGGAGGAATGTCCTCTGCTATTTCTTGAGTTATTGATGGTCCAATACTTGCCCGTGCTTGCAGCATGGCAATTACAAAGGCATCGGCGATTGCGACGTTGTCAGCCGCCGTCTGGAGCGTGTACTGAATGACCGGCAAGTACGCTTTAAAGTTGTTGATGGATCGCACCAAGTCGTAGAACTTCGCCGGAGTAAAGAATTGACTTAGAGTCGATGCCGGTACATTTGCGTTACCGTTATTGGCCGCCACAGCCGAGGTGAATGCGTCTTGCATAGCTTGAAATTTGGCCAGCAGGTCCTGCAGTCCAGTCAACAGGCGAGAGAACTCATCTTCCAGTTCGTTTGCGATGCCGTTGTAATTAATGCCTTGCAGGATGGTCACCGTCTCTGCTTGTGCGCTTCC
>NW_026684644.1:0-5922 GCF_943735745.2 Anopheles bellator | reverse complement strand
TGAGTGAATTGTGTCTTGTAATACTTACGCTACGCACTCCTTGGAAAGGTAACACCTCAGTTTCATCATCTACTCCAACACTACAGAGAGAGAAAAAAGATGAAAACCATGCTGATAAGAATGTTCAGAAATTTGGAATCGCTAACAGGACATTTTCTTACGGAATTTTTAACCAATTTAACAGAAAATTTGCAGCACCGCCTTGAATAATCACAGTGGTAATCACAATCAGGGATGTCGTTGTTAACATGGCGTGTCGCGCATCGGACACTGTATTTCTGATCGCAAGTGCAAACGACATCGCACCACGCAACCCTGTAATGATCTAACTAGCGTCAGTGACTTCAAATGCATATGAACTGTATGTGATTTTTACCGGCGAAGAACAGCATATGCTGAAAATTCCACGATATCTTTGGCTTTCTAGCAATATTTAGTAGAGCGGATAGTGGATAAATGTTAACAGCACGCCCTATTGCCGCACACATCTGAAAATATCGCATTGTCATTATTCATTCATGATCTTGTCTATCCGTTCTGAGCAGTTTGGAACTTACAAAACCAGTAAAGATGAACAATGGATCGAAGTGATGCTTTGGAAAAGTAAACATTGATACGCCTATGTACGAAAAGATAAAGTTCTCCGCAAGAAAGTTGAGTAGCTCGAATATTTGTTTCGTTCGTATTCGAGAGTCATCCGACAGATTGTTATATGTGTAATGAGCTTGACAAATTCCACAAAAGAGCACCGCTACGACACCTGAAATAAAAATCATTTGCATAAGATCTCTCTAATAGTCACACAAAATCGTCCACACAGCCCCATCAATAAAATAAACCTACCTGTCAACTCCGCGGCTTCGGCAATCAAAAACGTACTATATGACATTAGCACAAAGAGAGCAGATTCTAGCAGCGGAAAATCTCGTATCCGCGTGAATTTCGTCATCATAGCTGTAACGCAGCCCATCGAGGCTCCGATCAATAGAGAGAAAGCGAATACGCTGAAGAAATCGCCCAGCGAACGGAGAAAGGCATGCCCTTCGAACTCTCCATTGCTCGAGTAGTGTTCGCCGTAATTTTGTATAGCTCTGTAAGAATCCGAATGAAATTATGGTTAAAAACTGACGAAAGAGCTATGGGCTGACATCACGGGTATCGAACAGTAACGAACCCACTGAGTACAATAGCAACTGCATCGTTGAGAACACTCTCTCCAAAAACTAGTGCATATAGATTGACGTCGACGTGCATGTCGCTAAAGATGGCTAAAATCGTCAGAGGATCGGTCGGGGAAATCAGTGCCCCGAAATAGAGCGTGTCCAGGAACGTGAAGCTTGATTTGAGTTTTGGCATCAGCTGCACGAATCCGTACATTAGGGCTCCAATTAAAAATGCCGACAGCGTTGTACCGATTATAGCAAACATCAAAATTGCTCCTAGGTTTCGGAAAAAATATTTCTAAAATTCATAAAAAATAAAGCAACGTTAAAATCCGAGACTGGCCGATTATGATGGTCCGTTCCGTTCTTACTCTTTTCAAACTGTAACCAGCGTGAAAGATTATCGGTGGTAGAATGATATTAAAAAATATTTCAGGATCAAAGGTAGCTTTAAGATCGATCTCATTTTCCTCGGCGTTGCCCAGATCCCCCCGGAAGCTGTATGTATACGTTTTGTTGGCTTTCACTGGTTGATCGGATCCGTGGGGAAGGATTCCCGGAAACTTGAGCCAAAGTGTATCGGGTGGGAGGCTTTGGTTAAACTTAACGTCCGGTTCAGGTTCGACGGCAACGTGAATTATTGGCGTAGTAGTACCCGCATAACGAATGATGGCACCAACGATGAGTCCTGTAGCGAAATGAGCATTTTAACAACATTAAAGTGTCTTTGATGCGCTACTACGTCATTGAACGACACCGAGGTGCATTATGCACCATGCATCATGTTGTAAAACAGAACCGTAAATAAAAATAACTCGTTACGAGTAAACCATAAATCACACTCATACGATACAGATGTTGCGCAAAGGGCATTAGTCATTCGAGCTGCTTGATAGTGAGTTCGATTCTATCAATGTAAAATGATCCGAGAGCACCATATGGAAGTTTTTAACAGCCACACTATAACTTCTGGTACGTGAAATGAACGTGTATATTGCAATGCTCGACGGTCAACGACGTTTCAAGAAGTCGCGTTTTGATAATAGCACTCTATTAATTACCGTATATAACTGCCAGGCCCGTTTCGTGTAGCCAGGTGGTTCGATGGTGTTTGAACAACCAAATGGTTAGCACGGTCAGTGTGAGAAGAAAAGTGTAGAGCAACAGATTAAGGGAATCTATCTGGTGCATTTTGTTAGCCTTTGCATCGAGCTCGATATCGGTCGATTCGGCCGTCACGGTCGCCAGGCACCTGTGAGCCCTTGGAGGTGGTGTGCTCTTCAGTCCAGATGTGCTTTAGTGCGTACTCGGCGGTGATTGGCTTCGAAGGTTCGGCCACACCGAAACGCCGATGATCGTGCGAATCGTTCACTTCTTCGCACAGCATCGACTGGAGAAAAGAGAGCTGCGACATGGCGAGACTGGATGAGGCGCGACCACCGCCAACCATGCTACTTGTCGTGGCATCCAGACTAGCGTTGCTGTCTCGTGCAATTCCACCACTGCCACCCAAATCCGTTCCCTGCACACGGCTGGAAGCCAAGCTTCGCTGAGTGGTCGATGCGTTATGATGGCGTGCGAGTAGTGAACTTTTGTACATGCTTGTAGACGGTGTGATGTACTGACCGCCAGTGGAAGTTCGACCCCCGACGCTAGACTTTTGACCCGCACTGTAATTACCAAATCCTTGGAGAGGGCATTCCGAAGGTGGTGGACACTCTGACGCTGGCCGCAAGCGACATACAAAGTGCGTGTCCCGTTGCTTGTCGTATAACAGAACCAACTCCAATTGTTCGCACGTGAACACAACACGGTACTGCGGTTCAGTAAGGTACGTGGCTACCGAAGTGCTGGAAGCATGTTGTAGCAGAACCGGTCGCATGTCGTCGGTCGGATAGGTAAGAGTAAAGAGGCGCGGCATTGGGATTGCTTCCGTCTCCAGCACCGACCGGGAAGGGTCCTTCTCCAAGAGAATGCCGCAGGGTATAAGCCAAATGGCTGCAATTGGGCATTCTACCTTGGCAGCATAGGTTTCACCGGTGTCACAGTACACCTGCAACACATCACGATCCACGAGACAGATTCCGGTCCTAGGTGTGCCGGTATCCCCGTTTTCAGCAGGCTCCGTATCCGGAACGAGAAAGCGCGCCGGAGCAAAAAATGCAAATTTGATGGCATTGTCACAAGTTAGAGCAGTCTGAAGAAGACCGGTTGAAGCGATACAACTACCGCCAGCGTTACGCGTCCAGACGGCCGTACTACCACGTACGTACAACTCCTCTTCGGTGCAATGGAACGGCGCAATGGCTTGCAATTCATAACGTTTCCCGCTCGCGGTCTCTTTTCGCTGTGGCGACGACCCAATCGGTACGGCACGCAGCGTGTAGAACTCGTCCACCGATTTTTCCTCGTCAAGTGAAAGGTTAACATCTTGCATACGCTGCAACAGCAAGAATTCAGCCGGCGGGACCTGCCTGGCGGTGATGGGTCCAGTGTGTTGCTCCACCGCCTGACGGCCTCGTGGAATGAATTCCTAGGAATTTAAGATTCGTACAGAAAATAACAGCTTACACAGAAACTGGTACCAGCAACACACTTACCAGTGGCTCTGAGGCGGTTATCATTACTTCGCTTTTTTCATCCAGATTTGCAATATTCGAATACCGTGGACATAACAGGCCGTAAGACTATACCTGCAGCAAAGGACGCCGGCGGTTAAAGGTACGTATGTAAAACGATCGGCAGACACTGAGTCGCTTTTTTGCACGGTACACCAACCGGTTACACAATGCCCGCGCCCGCCATATCAACGTTCAAATGGCATGAGTTTTGACAATCCGTTGCTTCTTCGTCTTCATTTTGTTCTTGTTGATACGTCTCGCAGATGCGGCTAATGGATTTTTTGGTCGTTGTTCAAATAAATACAGGGAATAGAAATAGTAAAATGCCAAACGCGATTTATTTTCGTGGGTTGGAAAAAATATTAACGCGATTGAAATAATTTTTTAAAGATGAAAATGGGAAACTAGAACGTTCAAAGATTCCGTTCTGTTGATTTTCGGTAAATTGTGTTTGTATACAAACGATGCAATGTTTCAGACTCACTAGGCAGAGAGTTACGATCATGCTCATTAGGCAATTAAGCATAGTTCAAAAAGTCTGTTAAATATATTACAATGGACAATATTAAATGGCTTCGTACGATTTGGTGAGTACTTAGGTGAGTATTTCGTAAATGATTATGATTACATTACAACAACACTCTGCGAAGCCTGCGTGTGGTCTGCAATTGAATTTTATGGATGGATAAAATGGAGCCGAATTGTGATGGTTTTTTATACTGACCTGAAGAAGGTTAATACGACTGGGGCGCAATTTGAATTTCTCAGGAACAAGCGAGCAGATTCGAAAGACATTAGGAACAAGAATGACACGCAGTGAATCGAGACGGTAAATTTGTAATAAATCTTTCAATGATATGCAAGTTTTGTTTGTATCGAGTTAATCTTCTGAATGAAGTTTTATTTATTGTACAATTCCGCGGTTTTGAGGAAAGACTGCAGCAACCTATTCCGGTCAATTGGGCAAGGAAAAGTTAACAGTGGCATATTTCGACAAAAAAGTCTGTCTTGAAAAGTCTCTCTTCAAAAGTCTTGAAGCGCTAAAGGAAAAATCATTCGTTTGGCAAATACTTATGGATATCGATTGCTGAAAACCCATCTTGGGCGATACCATCGATTGCAAGACGTTACCGGAGATGGTGGAATTATAAAACGGAATTGCGAAACGTTTGGAAAACGGTTCCTCTGTTCCATCACATTTATTTATCTCCACGTATTCAACATTTGAACACGTATTTTAATTTTTAACGTATTAAACAAAAAAAAGTATAATTGAGGAATTGCCCTCCAACAAATAATTGAATGTTAAACGGTTGCAAACGAAGAATAATTTCATAACAAACCTCTATCAATAAAGAGTTTGTGACACATTTTCGGAAGAAGAATCCTATTTTATTATTTCGTCATCAATGCCACAGAATATTGAAAAATGAGCGATGTATGGTGATGAGTTGGGAAGATTCTATAGCTTGTAACAACTTATGGTATGGAATGTTGACAACTTATGCATGATCGAATTGACCACACTAAAGTCTATAATATCGGATATTTTCCCGGTGTTCAACACACCAATTTATGGGTAAGATTAGAAGTGGAAAATTTTACCACCCGCTCTTCGACCTTGCTGTGTGATTCGGTTGGTGATACTGGTAGAGGAAATGTGGGATGTACTATAAACACTGTCATCTATTATTTCTAGCTGCGGAGTCGGATTGGTTTGTTGAAGATTTTATCATCGATTGATCGATCGTTTGGTATCCAAAACAGGTGAAAACAGAGAAGTGAAGCAACGAGTGCACAATGCACGAAATTGAAAGAGAGAAAGAGAAGAAGAAAAAGAACGATATAAGATCAGCCAATGAAAAATTGATAATATAATATCATTGTATTTCATTTTACATTGAATTTTCCATGCGCCACTGTACACTTTTCGCAGGATCTTCACCAAGCACCATTCATTCTCTTGCTGACTAAACCTACAACTTATGGTCGTGACATTTTACCTACATTAGTCTCTTTTTTGATTGCCTACACATCACGTTGTAAAATTAAGAAAAAATGTAACCTAACAGCTCCAGAATGCCGCAATCTTTCGAACAATGTAGGTAATCTGATCGGTATATTTTGAAACATTTTTT
>NW_026684643.1:0-5922 GCF_943735745.2 Anopheles bellator | reverse complement strand
TACGGGATATGGTTTCTCGGACGAGTCGTAGGTTCAGGCGTGTAACTCCTCCGGGGGCGAAAAAAGAGCGTGTCCTCATGCGTTATCTTCGTCTTCTTGGTGGTTTAGACGGTTTCGGGATTCGTTTCGCGTACGTGGTTTTTTCTTAGTAATTCCGTTTAGTACTGCTATGATCATGTGGCTTAGGTAGATATAGGCAACTATTATAACAGCTATAGATACCACTGCAGAAAGTCCTATTCCACTTAATAGGCTCCAGTTCCAAACCGGTGGATCGCGGTGTTGACAATTGTCCCGAATATTGAAGGGCTTTTTGTGTGAATTTCTTTTGACGTGAAATTCTTGTTGTCGAAGTTAATTGTGCAATTGGAAAATGCAAGTAGGTAGTTCCCTGTTACTGTTATGTCGTTCGGTCCACAATCTGAACTGATAAGGTGATCTTGTGCGTTTTCGATAAGTAACAGATTCTCAGTTATTAGTTTGGCTGTGGTTGCATATTCAGGGACTACAACGCAATTGCTTTCTTTTCCCATTATGAGCGGTGTAATGCAGTCATCATGAAATTCCATTGTATATGAGTATTTTTGGACGTACTCTTCTGGACGACTGGTTGTGTAAAACTTCATTTTATGTTGCAAAAGATGTCGTGGGTAATCTTTGATCACGGAGTTATTGTGATTGAGTGCAAATATTTGGATTATTTTTGACTCATTTCTTTGCAACTCTGGGACTTTTAGTATGTATAACAGCGTCTCGTGGTTTACTGCTATTTTTGGTGTGACGTAAGTCATAGCTATATTGATTATTGCCATTAAAATTTCGAAATCGTCGAGGAGGAGATCGGTAGTTTTCATATTTTCGGTGATCTGGGCCATGTCGTTTGTCAGAGCTTTAATTTTGTTCCCGAGGTGCTCGTTGACTTGATACTGAAGGTTGTTGCTTTCTATGAGATCGTTCATGGTGCTGTTGATGATTTGCAGGTCGTGGGCATCAGGACTTCCTCCTATCCATTTCCAGACTGTCCCTATTGCTTCTATGCTTCTAGTTGGGCGATTGCTTGGTTTAATTTGGTGAAAATTTGAGTACAAATTCCTAACCTTGTGTTTTGCAATATTTAATAGGGGTCTATCGTTCTTACTATAGATGGTCTGAGCTAACATATGGATTGTACTCTCTAGGGCCGTTACATTTATTTCGTGGATTACATTTATATTACCTATTTGCATTTTGCAAGGGTGTTTTTCAAGCATAAGTATGGGCTGATCTATTAAATTGGATATTTTTAGCTCTTGTGCCTTCATGATTTGAATGCTTAATGTTATAAGAATACTTATTATCTGATGTGCGTACATTGTGTAGATTGTGTGGTAAAGTTATTCTTATATACTTATATAGCTAGTCTGATACGGATAGGGTATAAGCTAGTTTCGATTTTCGTTTGATTATACTAATTTGTAACGCTAAGTCTGCTGGAAGTATGGAAAGACATAAAGCAATTGTTAGTGTTCTGTTTTCAATTCGTCCTGTAAAGAGAGAGAAAAGCATTACTTTGAGTGCATAATTTGTTAGGTTTTTAAGCGCTTAAGCTTGTTTTTGTTGCGTTTGACATTCTTCGGTGCGATTTTTATGGTTCTTTCTGCATCTTGTAAACATTGCGCTTTCGAAAACCAGGGATCTAATTTTTTTCTAGTATTCTTTTTTATGTATACATCTTTTCCTTGTTCGACTATTGGAGGATCTTCCTTTTTATAGTTGTACTTTTTCATTCTATTGGATGCTTTTTGGAGCTGTTGTGTTACTTTTTGAAACATAATCTTTGCCGAATCTGAAATTTCTATTTCATTTGGGTTGGCTTCAATTTTCCTGCTGAGTGCATCAGCTACGACGTTAGTTTTTCCTGTTTTATAAATGACATCATAGTCATAGCTTTCCAACTCTAGGCGCCATCTTATCAATTTTGTATTTTTGTTAGAGTTTTTTATAAAAATAAGAGGCTTATGATCTGTGACAAGGGTGAATTTATTGCCATAAAGATATGGTTTGAATTTCGTTACTGCCCATATTATAGCCAGAGCTTCTTTCTCTGTTGTAGAGTAGTTGGCTTCTGTTTTGTTTAGAGTGCGGCTAGCAAAGGCGATAGGTTTTTCTACATTATCAATAATTTGAGAAAGAACTGCTCCTAATGCATAGTTACTTGCATCTGTTGTTACAATGAAAGGGAGTTCGAAATTGGGGTATGCTAAAATTTGATCAGAAACTATTATTTCCTTTAATTTCTTAAATGCTGCATTAAAGTCATGATCCTTTCGATCGATCTTTTGGTCCTTTTTCAAATATTTCGTAAGAGGTTTGGTTATTTTCGAGTAGTCCTTTATAAATCGTCTATAATAGCCTACTAGTCCCAGAAACTGTTTGATTTCCTTCTGGTTTTCTGGGAGCTTCCAGTCCTGTATTTTATTTATTTTTTCGGGGTCTGGCTTGATGCCATCGGTGGTGATGACATGTCCTAGGAAGTTCGTTTCTTTTTGCATAAATTCGCATTTATCGGGTTGAATTTTTAGATTGAAATCAGAAAGTCTGTTTAGAATTTTGGCAATATTATTTACATGTTCTGTCAAATTTTTCCCAGTGATGATGATATCGTCTAAATAAACAAAGCAAATAGTGCCTATATAGTCGTGAAGTATGCTATTCATTGCACGCTGAAACGTAGCAGGTGCGTTTTTTAAACCAAAAGGCATCCTTAAAAATTCAAAATGTCCCATCGTTGTAGAGAAAGCTGTTTTTTCTTGATGGTTGGGGTCCATTTCGATTTGATGGAAACCTGATTTTAAGTCTAGGGTTGTAAAATACATTGATTTTCCAAGGTTATCCAGTATCTCTTCGATTTGAGGTATAGGGAATTTGTCGCTAACTGTCTTTTCGTTCAACTTCCTGTAGTCTATGACGACGCGTACCTTCCGTTTTCCCGATGCGTCTGCTTTCTTGGGAACCACCCAAATTGGTGAGGAGTAAGGGCTATTGGAGTGTTGGATGATTTCATTCTCGAGCAATTCTTTAATTTGTTCCTCCACATCTTTTTTGAAAGTATGTGGGTAACGGTAGGTCTTTGTGTAAATTGGACTATCATCGGAAGTTATTATCTTGTGTTTAATGGCTGTAGTGGCAGTTAATTTTTCATTGTGGCGAAGGAGAACATTTTGGTGTTTCAATATTACCTCGAAGAGCTTCTCTCTTTCTAACTTTGATAAGTGACGGGTACGTATTAACTCATTTAGTGTTCTACTCGTTATTTCGTTTTCTGGGTGAATCGAAATAGGAGAGATTGTTTCGAAATTGTTAATATTTAAATGAAATTTTCCAATGACGGGTGCTGTTTTACTTGTGCTTAAAACTTTTGTCATTGTTTTGTTGTTATTGGCATTGTACAAGCCTGGCTCAATAACAACACCTCTACAAAGTTTTTGAAATGTTGGGACAAACCAGTCACCATTAACTGTAGTTTCAATCAATAAGTTATGGGAGTATAGTTGGTTTGCGGGGAAGTATTTATCATACGGAAACACAATGTTATCGATTGATATTGTTTCCTTTTCGAAATCTATTTTTGCCTTAGTCTTGGCAAGAAATTCTGCACCTAAGATTCCATCAAAGAATTTATGGAATTTAAATTCGTAGTATGTTTGTGGGGGGATCTTGGAACTAATGAGATTTGTTTTACCTTTCCTTGTTACGTCATGGTTTCCCGATATGTTTGTAATTTTTCTAGTTGAGATTACTTTCGTATTTTGCAGGATTCCTGGCCGTAATACGTTTTTATTTGCCCCTGTATCTATCACTAATTTAATTGTTTCATTCTGAGGTGCGATCGTACATGTTAAGTAGGGTAAATAATTCACGTCAACGTTTGATTTTGTTGAACCGAGCAAAAATTTACATCTACCTCTTCTTCGTAGTTTTCACCGTCTGAATCGGAATATTCTTCCGGTTGTTGGAGCTCTGTATTATTTACTTGTCTTTTATACAATGTTAGCTTACTTTTTGTTGACCCGATGTCCATAGGCTCGCTAGGGGGTTCTGAACCTTCTGGTTTGCGGGGTTTTAAATCTTGTCTTTGGGTTGGAGCGAATTTATGATTGCTCGTTAATTTTTTGGTAAAATTATTATCCTGTCCTGTACTACGGAAGGGTTTTGAGTCAGGCTTATGAGCCATCTGAATCTGTGTTAAATTTCGGGTTGATTCATTTGATGAAAATTTGCATATGAATGCGTATGCATTTTCAATATTTTTAGGTTCAGCAGCCTGTACATACCCAAAATATGGTTTTTGCAGCCCGCTAACGTATGCTGCTAGACAATATTCGTCTATAAAATCGTTTATGGCATCCCAATGTTGGTTATATTTGGGGTTTTGTTTCGCCAGCGATTTGATATTATGTACCAGTTCTTTAGTTTTCTGGTAATGTTTACTAGCGTTACCGTCCATTTTGTTATGCCAAAGCTGGCAATTATAAGTTGAGAGTTCTTGCTTATCCCCAAGAGACTCCATTAAAATAGTTTTTACATCGTCAAATGTTTTTGGGTTTCCATTGGTACACAGTAAATCTTTCGCGTGACCCTCAATTTTATTTATCACTACGGTTAAATAAATTTCAAATATTTCTGGGGTCACCAGGTGTTCGAATATTCGAAGTGTTTTCTCGGCAGTCTCTAGCCAAGTAGTAAGTTGTTTTTTGTTACCATTAAATGTAGATAACATTTTGATAGGATCTGGAATCCTGAATGGATCTGCTGGTATTGCGGCACGTGTGTGCATGTGAGTACTTTGATGAGCAGGGATCTCCTGATCAATCACTTGTTGAGCACTGCTCGTATTGAGACGCGACTCGTATTGGTTTTGTCTCAAATTTATGGCCTCTATGGCTCTCATTATTTGAGCCAGTTGGTCATTAATTCCCTGTAGTGGGTTGAGTTGGTTTTGATGTTCCATACTTAGGTTTTCCAAGGAAAGATTTAAATTAGCAATAGGGATGTGGGAATATTCTTCAGACTTTAGACTTTCCTCTGATTCAGAGTTTGTATCGGATGAGATACCGTGTTGCTGAAGCAGTTCCCGTGCTTTTCTAAAGGCCTTGTCCTTAAAATTTGGCATTAATGATGGCCAAGCTTACAGCTCTGTCTGGTAGTGGCTAAGCACGTGAATTTCGTCTATCTGGTAGTGCGAAATTCTTATTTAGGAGAGAACACAAAAGAGTTTATTCACTCCCTAGAAGCTCACCAAAAGTTAAATGGTGAACTTCCCTACCTAAATAATTAGGGACGCAAATAACTTCACTGTTTCCACTGCGAATTACTGACTTTTCGATGCGTCTATCTGGTAGTGCGCAATCGGTTTGCAAACGCGATGACAAACAAAGTTTTTGCGATTTTTGTTTTTGCTGGGCCCTATCTAGTAGTTCTCCCTAGCTATTGAAAATACACCTATCTGGTAGTATGTATTTTCCTTTCTTAAGAGTCTATCTGGTAGTGCTCTTAAGGGTAGTAAATTGGTCTATCTGGTAGTGCCAATTTACTGGAAGCGGATCGGTCTATCTGGTAGTGCCGATTTGCTTTGGTAAGGTTTAAGAGGAATAAAACACTCAACCTTACCTTGCGGTCGTGTGTAGCGTAAGCCGGGCTGACGATGCTGGTACTCCAGGTGACTCTGCGGGGGGATCCTCGACTTCAACGATGACTTATTAGTCTTCTTATCGCGAATGCTGCAATTATATAATTTAATAATTTCTGCGGGATCACTTTAACTGCGTTTTTAATGTTCACAATTTTTCCACTGTTTAACACTTCGTCACTTCAGCTGGCTCCGTACGGCTGCGCCAATTATGAGTCCAAGTATAGAACTGACTTTATTTCTTACTTTTTTAC
>NW_026684642.1:0-5949 GCF_943735745.2 Anopheles bellator | reverse complement strand
GGTGCTCTCAGACACAAACAAACCACACAGGTCGCAAATCGCAAAAAACAGAGAGTTCATTAGAATCTATGCTTTGAACTAGCGCGTCGGGTGTAGTGCTCTGGTAGGTGCGGGGCGCGAAAATGATATGGATTTGGCATCTTCTATCCTTGCGTCGCCCGCGCTCTTTGGTACCGCTTGTTAGAGAATCGTTAAAGTTCACCAAGAACACCACGGGGTGGGTTTTTATTTTCGCCTGCCGGAAGTCAACGCTGGCCGCACGATGCGCTTCGGCAGTGCAGTTTATGCAGCCGCCGAACAGCATCGTTAACGGTTGCAACACGAGGAACATACACATACAAATACACGCTCGGAAGTACTTATGTGGGGGGCCAGAGACAGAACTTGATTGAAGCTCGTTCTGTGTGATCCGGCTGCTGGTCCCGTGCTGTGGTTGGTCGAGAATGCAACCGCTACAGAAAGCCATTGAGGAGCGTGAAGGGCAGCCAGGATGTAACATCATTAAGCCGAAAGGTCTGGAGGTTAACACCGTTTATCGTGTTGAGCATAACAAAGTGTTCTGTTTGGGCTGATGGAGATTATTTTCATAGATTAAAAACATAGTTTATGAAGCTGTAGCGGAAAGTCTTTTTGCCACTCGATCTTCAGACAGTTACTTGGTGGGTTAGATGTGTAATAAGTCACTAGTTTAAAATGTGCCATACGATGCCATTTCGCTGTAAGAAATTTAAAAAAAATGTGCCAAAGCCATGGAAAAATGTGTAAAGTTTGATCACTGGTATCACTAGAGGAATTTGTTTGGGTCACTTGCGTGATGTACGCAACGCTTTCGGTTCAGCCAGTCACTGAAAATGCTGAAGAAATTGTGGAACTGGTGGAGTAGAATCGACATGAAAGCTGTCAGGAGATATCTGGGACGGAATATTGCTGAATCGCAACAAAATCGAACGTGCTTTGAAGCGATCAATTCAATAATCAATATGACAATAACGATTAATTTTAATAATCATACGATCGGATAACGCCTAACCTAACCGTTGGCACGATTCTATTAGTTAGGCCTCACTATCGTTACATTTCCTATTTTCATTGACAAATTAAAACAATGAAAAACCTCTTTTTGGCAACTCAAATTGAAAGATCTCTTCGGGCACCAATCAAAGTCATAAGCATTGAGCTGAAAAAACCCAGTTAACCACAGATCAGTTTGGACCCAAAAACACCTAAGAACCCATCATTGGTCGACTTGGTGCTTTGCGGTAACTCAATTTCGCTGCTGATTGATGAATTGACAACATAAATTACTGTTACGCCCCACACAATGCAACGTCACGGTGTCCTCCGGAGACACGGCACTGTTCGCCGCGTCATTGTGTAGCTGACTGACTGTCTGGCTCACTGACTCTGACTCTGGAGATGAAAATCAAAATGGCAGAACACTACGATTTCGCATTATTAAGTGTCGGCGAACCGAAACACCGTTCCCCAAGACGAAGACATCGGCGGCCAGCAGCAATGGTGACGTCGGATCGATTGCACGATAACGATGCCCGCCACACCAACCCTTTGGGTATTCGATAAAAATAGCTTCCCTTCTCGGCTACGCGGAGCCACCGTCCTAAAGGTAGACGGACCGAATACTTCATTTCCGCTCGCGGTCATACACATATTTATGTTTGGCAATGAATCGCGCGCATCGCACATCTTTGTTGCCATTTTGAAGCCATTCACACCACGCAGCGCTAGACGAGGGATATCATCGTCCCATTAGCGGACCACTTCGCCCCACTCGCAAGGAGCCCGTCTTCAACGTCCTGCCCGTGACATGTCAATCTTCGGGTTTCTCGGGGCAGAACAACCCCCTGCGCACGGGGCACGTGCCGCGCGTGAACGCGCGCTTCTCACATCTTACGACAAACCAATCGTTACGCCGGGAACGTGTGTGGAATCGGCAAACTACTAGCGGTTATCCTGGCCCCTATGCTTGCGTCCTTTTTTGCATCGAAATTGTGGCATAGGGACGGGACACAAGTGTAGCTTTTAGACACGGCGTAAACCGATTCGTTTGGCGCACAAACAATCCTATCATCGGAACAATCTAATGATATGCACGGTTTGGGCCCAAAACGACGCCGTGTTCGCAGATTCTTGAGCGGGTTCTTCGGTGCGCCTGGAATTCTTAAGCACGGCGCTGCATTTGCATATGCAGCGCATCTCGGGAACACGTGGTCCATAGGGGGATACTTGTGCCTGTGTAGCCTATGCCTTTTCTTGGTTCAACTCAAGCCATTTCGGACCCATTAAGGCCGATTGGTGCCATCCCTACGGGAGCGTATCGTTCGGGTTCTTCAGGGTGCCTCGCAATTGTGTGCCCCCATTTAGATCCTAATCGTCGCTCTCCCGACAAAGTGCTTATACTGCTCCCTCCCACACGGACCCCACGACCTCTGGCGACCGTTTAAGTTTTACTCTAACCGCCCAGCGAAGAAGCCTGGCACGGGGCAGCCTTTATCTGCACGCAACGCGCAAATCAATCAACATGCAAACTCCGAGCACGGCACAAGAAAAATCGTACTGGGCTGCGTGAAAAGCCCCCTGGGGGCTCCAAAGGTCCTGTAACTAGTACGACGCTCCCATTGCGCCGATGTTGTTGTTGATGGGGTACAACAGCATCGCCGCGACGTGAATTTGCCTAATTGGTGAAATTAAAAATGAATAAATTAATTTAATATCTCCGGGCCGGGTCGGCAGCCCGTTGCGGGTGTTGGGTCGATATTTTATTACGACTTGTCGTAGTCTGTTAGTTGTAACGTGTCCATGGGCGTGCGGTGTGACCCCCTTCGTTTCGAAGGAAATCGAGTTAGTGTCACGGCGGACAGAAGGCTGAAGCCAGAGCACGCAGTCGGTATCAGTCTAGCTACGGCGATCTATTTTGCGGGCCCTTTTTTGGTACTGTTTTTGCAATTCCCAAAACCAAACAGAAGAATGTGAGTTTAACAACAAAAAAAAAACAACAATATTAAGTTGAGTTGAGTGCTCCGCCGAGAGAGTCATTAGAGTGCCGCTATTTTCGGGGGGTTCGTCGCTTGCGTCAAAATCGTTTGAATCACCGAGCGCTCCTTGAAGGCGCTCCAACAACATTTGTATTGCGACTTGCGCTTTTCAGCAATGCGTTTTAGCAAAACCCCAGCATGTGGCGTGATGTCGTAATGAATTTCTCTTTCCCCGCGTCAGCCTCGGCCACAGCCTTCCTCCCATCATTATGGTCTGCCCACTCAGACCGTCCCTGTGTGTGCCGCGTGTCAAAAGTAAACGATTACAAAACCGGGGGGGCTCTCGAGGGGTGGCGCATGACATTTGTTTTTAGCGCGTCCGCAAATTGGCGCGGCAGCAACCCGGGGAAACTAATCAATTTAGTGGAACGAGAAATAAAATATGACACGCGAACGTCAGACAGCCCATAGGACCATACCCTTCGGTTTCCCGTTCCCCCCATGGGACGGTGTATCACTTACCCGCCTAGCATGATGTTCACGTTGCCGTGCAGGTTCGCCCCAGGGCGCATCGTCTGCAGCCCCTGGTGATGGTGGCTACCGGCCGCCCGGATACCGGAGCCCGTGGACGATCCGATGGCCGCCGGATCGAGACTGCCGCCGCCGCCGCCGCTGGCACCGTTGTTACTGCTGGCCAGCTGGCCACTGTACGAGCTGACGTACGAGATGGTCTGATTGTTGAAGCTGTTGTGCGAACCGACGGCCGATACGACGGCAAGACGTTTTAAGGACATGCCGCCGAATTCACGCAGCAAAAGCTCGCGCAGCACTTTTCTGTCCCCGCAGGGCAATCGAACTCTGTTTTCACACTTTCCCCGAGCCTTTTCGATGCGATCCTGCCATGGTGAGTGTCCGTGTACGATACTAACACTGCGCGATTTAATTGTGCCACTGTTTTATTCACTCGGTTCGGTCACTTTCTTCTGCTTTGCCTAGCTACGATAGAAAGAAAATATTATAACACAGCCGATAACGCTGCAGCATAATGCTAAGGAGGTAGTTCCGGAACGATCCCAAACCGTTTTGCATTCTCTTGAATACTTTCACTTACACGAGCGCGTCCTCCAATGTGCACTACGACCGGTGTTCGCGCGAACCACTCTGAGCCTGGTCGCCGCGACATAAAGATGTAAATTTCACTTTCGTGCGGCCTGCTTGGTTTGTTCGCGAAACTAAAAAGCGGTTTGCGTCAGGTTCCTCTTTCGTTGATATTTCGGGGAGTTTGAAAACGATTCGTTCTTTTCTTGACGCTAAACATATTCCGTTATCGTAAGCGAAAAACATGTTAAATAAAAATGTTTAGTTTATCATTCGTTAAACATTAAACATTAAAGGGGGGCCCGCCGCAAGGAGCACCAGCTTGACCCCATCAATCTTGCCTTCTCCAAATAGTGGAACTCCATGGTGGATTTTTGGTGATGGGTTATTAACTTTCTTCATAAATAATTTACCCATTTTTGGGGACCGTGTGGCCCTCGCAACCGCGAAGCGTAAGTGACCCGAGGCCGGAACCGGAAATAGTGGCCTCGCGCGCCATAATGTTTCGGAAGTCGGTGTCAAAAATCAGGCGTACACACGACGGTACGTAAATGTAACTTCCGGTAACTGCCACCGGCCAGCCAACCAGCCAGAGCCCTCGGTGATCGGGCTTTTGGAGCCGGGTTTTCGGGCAGGACCATTTCTGAGACCAGTGCCTAAACAAGACAGCAATTTGTGCCTCTCCCTCGGCCGTGCTGTAATAAAACGTGTACCCTACCCCTGGTCCAATCCCTTTGGATCGGAGTATAAGCTCTGCCTTTCGTCCATCATCCATCGTGTTTCGACAGCCGGTGGCGTCGCGATGACGATGATGACCTAGGGTGCGTCAGCAAGACCAATCAGCCAGGGTGTAGTGTGGTGTGCATTAGCAGTAGCAGGTATCGTAAGGGGTTTCCGCTGGGAATCCGCTTTTAACGCACACACAGAGAGACCTCGGGAGCACGCGAAATATAAATTATTAACCTGACTCGGGCACGCGGGCACTTTTCTGGTGGGGCGCTCTCTCTCTCTCTCTCTCTCTCTAGGCTTTCCCTCCTTTTAATGAAGTTTGGCCCGGCGTGTGGATTGGCACATAAAACCTATGTTGTACCCCGGGGGCCTAAGCAAGCCTGCATCTTTCGGGTGGCCCCTCAAACTTTTTGTCTTTTTTTTGCGTTAATAATTCGTACACTTCAGGATTTATTGGCTTATGTAGCACACGCCGTAGTTTTAGAAACAATCGATCGAATCGGTGATCTTTGACGATCTTTTCGGGAATCGAAACCGATATTAAAAGTCTTGCGTTTTCCAATACCAGTTTACGTACACTTCAACCACCGTCAATCGTCATTCAGCACCATCATGTGTAAGCTCGATTCACTTCGCCGATCGATTCAAATAAATTGAGCAACGTATCGATTGGACGCCCATTAGCTCCGGAAACGCCTTCACCGTCGCCGGCGATGAACATTCAATCTTTCCACCATTTCCCCCGAGTCACCGAGGCTTTTCCAACGCTGCTTAGAAGGCACTTTTGCTTCCCGAGGTCCGTCTGGCTCAATTGGCTAACGGGCTGTGTGTGATGTTGTTTGTGACTCGACAACTACGCACTCGGTGAATAATCGAATCACATCTCGGGCGACCTTCCGATCGCCGGCAAATCAAACGGGGAAATGTTCACCCCCGAAAATCACGGATTGCTCCACATTATGCATGCGTATCGATTATGCTGCCGAGCGGCGTTCGAATTTCGACATTAACACATCAGCCCGCCCGACACGACACGACTTGGCGTAAATGGCGCGAAAACATCGACAAACAGTCACAGCACCGATGATGATGATGGTCACTTCCGGTGGATTGGGTCCTGCCAACGCGC
>NW_026684641.1:0-5958 GCF_943735745.2 Anopheles bellator | reverse complement strand
GGGGGAGATGGGAAAAAGTTTTGCCGGCGCACAGCCGCCCGGCGCGGCGAAAGGACATCTCGATCTCGCAGCGACGGCAGAGAGAGGGACATCGCGATGTCCCGGTCGGTGTCCCGGTTGACTGGCACACAACCACCCCCGCACCCACCTCTCGGGGGGGGGGGTGTACACTGAGGAGAGCCTCTTTACACCACCCCGCCCACCACCACCGGGAGGAGAGCACGTTGAACGAGCGAGCGAACGAACAAATCGGTGCCAGCCAACGGACCGAACGGCTTCAACCCCGTCGGGGCCAAGTGTTTGACGGCGAACCGCGAACACACCACCACCCGCGCCGAGACCGGGCCTCATAACACTCGGGTCGAGCATAACAGCAAGCATAAGAACGGCACGGCAACATAAAAAAGGGATCACGGCACGCATTAAAGTGATGGCAAACAAACAAACGGGCGAGTTTGGTCCGTGCGAAAAGCGCAAGAAATGGTCAACGATACCCGATAACTGCAACACAGGAAACGGTAAACACAGAAGCTCAAGAAAAAAGGCACATTAATTAACATGCACCGGGGCGGGTTGCATTTCAACACGCACAAAGCAACACGAACAGGGCATTTGAAAAGAGAGAGAGAGAGAGAGAGAGAGAGAGAGAGAGAGACGCAACAGAAAAAGCAAACAGAACAAACAAACAAATAGAACAAACACACCAAACAAACAAACAAACAGAACAAACACACCAAACAAATAAACAAACAGAACAAACAAATAGAACAAAAACGGGAAACGAACGAAGGAGGAGCGCGACGGAAAGCGCACGCAGTGACTGCAAAACAACCACCCAGCACCATCAAACCCCCCCACGCCCCCCTCCCCCCCCCCCCCCCCCCCCCCCCCCCCCCCTCCCGAGGAAGTGAGAAGTCAAACAACTGCAGCGCTTAGCGCGCTGTCGCGGCGAACTTTTTGCCCGAAAAATTAAACATAAATTAAAACAACAACAGCAACAACCGCCCAGGCCCGGCCACGATAAAAAGGGCTGGTGGGGCGGGGGGGGGCTGGGGCTGGCAGCAACATAAAACCGGCCCGGGGGGTGGGGGTGGCTCCGCCGCTGTGCTACGCGAAGACAAATATTTGAAATGTTTCGCGCAAACGACGGACGACGACGACGATGTGGAATCTGGGGTTTTTCGTTTCGTTTCGTGTCTTTTTTTTCCCCTGCTTTCCCGTGTCGCTTTTTTGCGTGTTTGCGTGGGCTCCCACCACCCACCCTAGCCTGCTGGCCGCGTGATGCGCGTGAAATTGTGTGCGGCCGAGGGGCCGAGTATGTGCCGAGATTGCTAATCTGGAGATTTTTAATTACAATGTTAATCCTTTTCACGAGCGAGAGCAAACGAACGGACGAGCCGAGGGGGGGAAGCAGGGTGGGGGGTGGAGGAGGGCGGGAAGTTAAACGGCTGGCCCTGGCTGGCTGGCTGACAGCTCTGCGTGTGTGGTGGGGTAACCCCCATCTGGCCCCCCATCGGACCATCGGACCCGGATCAGAAGGGAGCCACAGAATTTCTTTTTGCCCGCAGGCCGCCCATTACAAATGTGCATGCGTTCGGGTGTGTGTGTGTGTGTCCATTACACGCCACCCAATGCCACGGGCACACACACATTGGTAAGCCGAGGCCGACCGCTATTTGATTCAATTTCTACCGTAAATTTGCTGTCAACTTCGATGACGGTGATGGCGGTGGCGGCGATGGCGGTGGCGGCGGTGGCGGTGGCGGCGATGGCGGTGGCTGACCAACTGGACGTCGGAACTTCGAGCCGAGCTGCTGCCCTGAACACCCCTGATAAACGCCCCATATAAATATTTCGCGATGTCCCCCGTGGGCGCCCATTAATCCCCGCGGCAAATCTCTGCGTCGGTCCGCGACGCGCGACGCGCGACGCTCTTTAATTTATTTCCCCCCCCCCCCTCCCCCCCCACTAACCCACCCCTGCTCCCTGGGTAGGTGGCCCAGGGCCACCACCCCGGGAGGCCATTAGTTAGGATAAAGTGCATTTAAATTTTAAATGACCGAAACCGAAACCGGGGCGACCTGGTGTGAGTGCTGACGCTACGTGGCGCGCGCAATACCTTCGCCGACATTTCTGTGTGCGTGCGTTGGTTGGTGTCTTATTCCTTTTTTCTGTTTGTCTGTTTGTTTGTTTGTCTGTTTCATCCCCCGCACATCGCGAGGTGTTTGGCGCTAAGGGCTGCATTGTCGCATGCCGTTCGTCCTTCGATTGTTGCTGTTGACCGGTTGCGTGTCAAAGATCAACAGCCCGTGTTGTTGGGAGCGTTGGTTCTTCTTCTTCTGTTTCTTCTGCCTAATCTAATATTTTGTCGTAGTCCTTTCGCATTTTTCAATATTTTATTTTCACACCAGTCACCCCCATTGACTGAATTTGATAAATAAATAAACGAAAAAATAAAGAAATAAATAAAGAAATAAATAAATAAATAAATAAAGAAAAAAATAAATCAATCAATCTATAAATCAATAAATAAATAAATAAAAGAAGAGGTCGACTTGGGTTCTGACACTAGAAAACCTTAAAGCTAGATAGAACGAGCTTAAAATAAGACAGAAAGTGGAGCCCAGAAAGTGAGAACAAAAGTGTCTGTAGAAACGAGTCTATTTATTTTCTGTTAGTTATAAGAATCCACGAAAGCAATTAAGAAATTAAGCACACTGATTAAGCGACACGCATGACATTATATGCTCTAGCAATATTACACAGTGGAAAGCGAAAAGAAGTAGAACTAAAAGGAATTATGGTACTAGAGTGTCGGCAAGTTCGAAAAGTGTTCAAACTTACTGTGAGAAAAATTCCGCTGGGATGATACAATTTTAGATACAACTCAACTATCGTAATGGGGAGTTGGACTTCTCTGCTGTATGAGGTCTAACAGCATCATCTTCCTGGGATTCATTATATCCTTGAAGCCTGTAAGTTGGTGGCCTTTTCTGGTCACGGTGACTCGAGAGCTAGCCCAAAAGTGACGAAAGAAAATATCATTTAAGAAGGAACTAGCAGACCCGGCGAACTTTGTTTCGCCCCAGAGGTAATAAGTAAACAGATTTTGGATTTCATCGTGAACATGCCACATATAATTAACCATGGGAAAAACTTGGATTTTCCAAATTAGAAACCACAAACCATCAAGGATTGGCCTTGTGATTTGTTAATTTGAAAGTGAAGTCTTCAAACTTAAACGGCACATCGATTGGGATCATCGGGATCCTCGGAATGAGCACTTCCTCCCTTTTGAATTTTCCTCTAAGTATCGTCGCATAAAACACACTGTTCATCAAGATTCTGCGATTCTCAAATTCTCAGATTGTCTTTCAAATGGTCGAACTCTTCGCGAGAGCTTTAGTGGGAAAGAGTAGTCAACAGTTGTTTGCCGTTTGCGCGCTCTGTCTGTCTCGTCTCAGTACGAAGAAATAAACATTGTGCACATTCATTGTGATGCGGTCGGAACATAAAAAGTATCCTGAAAGATCCTTACTCCGGTTCTAAGCTACCTTCACACCAATTTTCAGCCAGATCGGCTCAGTCGTTCTTGAGTTATTAGCGTTCCAACAATATGCGACTTTCTTTTATATATATAGAAGAAGACTAGTTTTATTGGTGAAGGCTTCACCCTACGACAGGATAGTGCAGCAATCCACAAGCCATAAGTCTGTCATGCTGTACCTCGTGGATGATGTTATGGAGGGGTTTGGGCTACTAACATCTTTGCCCAGACCAGCCACATTCCATTGAGAACATGTGACCCCCACATCCTTGGAGTTGAAGTGAAAAGACCCCACTCAATTTCACAGAATCGACTAAATTAATCAAAACAATCTGGATCAAAATTGTAGTATTGTAGACAGGATAGCATGACAAAAGCACGATGTTTGGCAATACTGTCTGGGTGGAAAGGTTATATGATTAAAATGTTTCTTTCTGTGTCGTTCGTTTCTGTTCAAGTTTTGAACTATGTGGGGCCGTTTCATACAAAACTGACCCCAAATAATCCAATACTATCGTTTACACGTCTTACAAATAATATTTTTTATTGATTTTTGGACGACATTAAAAAGTAAATTTTTCGTCCTCGTATGTCACAAAATCCTCACAAGCGATCTGCTGGCCATCTCCGCATATTGATCTTTCATCATGTAAGTCCAGACTCAACGTAAACGCTAGGGATTGAACTGAATCTGACAGGCACTGGACATTTCCTACGCGAAAAGAATATCACGTTACAGCGGTTAGCATTGACGGACCATTGCCCTTGCGGTCAAATACCATCGATCAAAAATGTAAAAAAGTTCTACCGTCAGCGGGATTGTCAATTAGCCGTTGGTTCATTGGCGCAGATGGACGACCGAGGGTCAACCGAGCGTACCGCCTCCCAGTCATTAGCCGAGTTGGGCTACATCGCCACCATGTCCATTGTCCCAACCCACTCATCTCGTGTGCCGCGTGGATTTTATGGTCACTTTCTTGCCACCCACCCAGTGGCGGACATCGGCTGCTGCGTCCGCGAATCCTTGACGTGCCTTGATGTCACTGACTGGCTGACTTTAACCTATCTCTCTCTCTCTCTGGTCTCGTCCAGTTAATCTGGTCTGGACCAAAACATTCCGATCTCCGACCCAAACAACGGCGATTCGCTGTGGTACCGACTTGCGGTCGCCTCGTCCAAGTGAGTTGTGACAACGAAGACGACCTGTCACGATTCGTCGGGAATGCGTCTTCCATCGGCAGTTGGCGCCTGGAACGTGAGAATTCGACTTCAGCTACACACCTCGTATACCACACCGTAAAATACTAACCACCCGCACTAACAATATTTGGCGTGCAAAGCGATTTGGCCGAAGCCACCAATGCGGAAACTTCTCCAGGAGTTAAACAAGATCTTTTTGCGATTCTCAAAATGAATCCATCTTTGGTTTTGACGCCTGGCGAGCAGCATTTCGCAGGTGTTTTTCTCCTCAGTCACGTTCACCTTACCCCGAAAGTTGTTGCTGTTGCGTTTCGGTGTCCAATCTTCATCCAATGTTTTTTTCAAGTTTAAAATCCAAACACTAGATAAATTACCCTATCTATCTGACGAAGGAGTTCCGGAATGAAACTAGGCAAGTCGGTGCCAGCTCTTCCCGGACCGTGCCCTGCTCTACACCAAACCTAGTTGAAAGAAGCAATAGCTCCGTCTATCCGTCAGGAAACCGTCTTGTAACGTGGTCTCCTTCGGCAGCCAGACCAAAGAAGGGGCTCTGATGTTGGGCGTAGACCTTTTCAACGGTCAAAAATGCGTGACTTGAGCCAGCCGCCAAAAAGGCGCTCCACCGAGGCGCACGCCAGTAATTGGAGCCCACTCGTATATTTCCCATGAGGAACTTTCTCGCGTCCCGGACCGGTGGGTTTCCTGGAGGCACCACCACCACTTGTGTTCGCCGTGGACCACGAATACTCGAGGGCCGGGCTAATTTCACGCGTGGACATTCTTTCCTGGTGGGGGAGCTACCTAGCACGATCCATGTTCCGTAATTAAATCAAAGGCGTACCAACACGGGAACCCGCGACCGTGCCCGCTGCCCTGGAACTTGTGGAATTTTGAGCAAACCCTTTGCCTTGGTGACAGTGGTGGGAGCCCGGACCCGTACCGGTAGCATTCCCCCGCTCCACCCCCAGCCCCTTCAGGGCACCAGGCCTGAAGGTCCGACACGTCCTAGACCTAGGCCGTGTAGGAGCCTCTGGCGTGTAGGCCTTTTTCCTCATTTTTACCGTCCAGCACGCCGGGGACTGGCCACCCAGGAGCTTATCCTAAATCGTTGCCGCAGCTCACAATTAGCAGCAAGTGAGTGAGTGAGAGCGAGCACCGGAGAGAGAGAGAGAGAGAGAGAGAGAGAAAGAGAGAGGGAATGGGAAGGTGTG
>NW_026684640.1:4727-5960 GCF_943735745.2 Anopheles bellator | reverse complement strand
TGGTGTGTCGAAGTCCCGTTGGCCGCTGGCCGAAGGCTGCTGATCGCGACTTGCTCGCGACCTACCTAGGTGCTGGTGTGTGCTGGGATCATAAAGTTCATAGAGTCATAGATGGCGGTACCCGCGGGCACACCACACCACAATCTCCTTAGGATCTTGTTGATATTCCCGACCCGATCCAGCCGACGTATGTGGCCTTGTGGGGTGGTGTGGTGTGGCATTCCTCGATACCGCGCGAAAGAGGTCACAGCCAGCCAGCCAGCCAGCCAGCCAGCTTTCTCCGCCAACCGTTCGACACCAATCCGCTGACGATCCGCCGGACACTCAATTGCTCCACTCGACCCCTCGAGGCCTCAGCAGGACCCCATCGTGACCGATTGGCGTACGGTCGGTTCGGCGGGCTACCATTAGGGCAGTTGGGCCAACGAAGAAGTGCAGGAAGGCAACCGGGCACCGCACGACTCTGCCCGACGATCTGTGCAAATGTACACATGGAGTTGAGCGGAGAGCCCACACCATCAGGTTAAGTAGGGTGTGTTCCCAAAACCGGTGGTCTGCGTGGTGTGGAGTCCTCTGAGGACTTCTGGTGAAGGATTGTACAATGTCGCAATCGCTAACCTAATTCCCCAGAAGCTCCCAGAAGGGCGCCATGCTGTTGTGGGGATATCTTGTGGAATCTTGTCTCTAGGCTCTCTCTCTCATGTCGAAGGGCTCGAGAATGTTTACACCGTCAATTACGTTACTCCTCTGAGCAGTTGACGCCAGAGTTGCTGGACGTGCGGTTTTCGAGGTCAGCTTGATCAGCTTCAGCGCCAGCCCTCGCTGGTCAGCCCGGGAAGCGCACACAGAGAGCGAGCGAGAGAGAGGGCTCTGTAGCTGGTGTGTCTAGACTGTGCAAACATATCGGGATCGGGCCAGGGCAGAGCGCCTACATAGCTCGATCTCCGCCGAGATGCAGAGTGGTTGCAACCGGTTTCCCCCGGGGGACGACACTAACGGTACTCGGGGCTGGACTCCACGAGTTGTTCGGGATGGCGGAAAACGATACGGTACACACGCGTACGGGATACGGGACCTGAGGAAGTCCACCGGCTCCGGGTCTGACCACAGCTCACCCGAGACAGAGAGAGAGAGAGAGAGATCTGTTTGACCAGACCAGAAGATCGGAAGAGTTGGTCCACACGGAGCGCAACATTCCACACGCAGAGCGCAACACAGTCGCTGCAATCGTCG
>NW_026684640.1:0-1727 GCF_943735745.2 Anopheles bellator | reverse complement strand
GAAAGCACATATATTCGAAGTGATATTTGAGGTGCAAACGTAACAACACCAAATGTTCAGAACTTATCCACCGTCGATAATGGAAAGACTGGAAGGGGGTCTGCGTGGGATTCTGGCGCGCATTATCCAGTGTCTGGATCGTCGCCAGTTTGAGCGTTACTGGCTGAGGCAGTCCGATCTGCCGCTGTTCCCCCAGTACAACAACGGCGAGATGAGTCACGAGGAATACACCGGTCTCCTCGGTCTTGTCTGTGACCTAGACGAACGCGACGAGCAAGAGGCAGCAGTGGAGCCGGAAGCAGAGGAGACAGAAGAAGAGGAGCAGGAATCGGATGAGCAGGATTCAGAGGAGCAGGATTCAGAGGAGCTGGATGAAGATGATCATCAACCGTTTTTTCTTCGCCTAAAACCATCATCGGGTAAGGCACGAGAACTGAAAACTGTGCATCTGATGTTTGGAGTTAAAGAGAACACTTACCCTGGCTTGCTTGATTTATTTTCAGCTTGATGATAAGGGACAGAAGCAACCAGGTGGAAGGCGGAAATCCTGGACAACAAAGAAAAAAGGAAAGGAATGAGGCCAAAGCGAGTAGCAATATCTGAAAGTCGTTGAAAACATCGAGGTAAAACCAAGTTTAAAATTCAAAATAATGAGACAAACTTGAAAGTGCAGGTGCGCATTAGAAAGGACAAAGAAAATTGGCGTGTCAAATGGACGAAAAGAACAAAACCAAACATATGGAGAGATTAGATAAAAGCAACGATAGAGCGACGAGGCAGACAGCAATAGTAAAAATTCGGAAAGATGAGATAGAAAAAAAGACCAAAAATATGGAATAAATTCGAAGAGTCTACTGAGCCTGGACCGTTCCTACACAACCCGGCAGGGTATGTTTTCCCGTTTTCCCACTCGTCCGAACGAAAGTGTCCGAAACGGGACATCGAATTTGGGAGCCCTGCGGCGAAATGGTGGAGGTAGAAAATAATCAATTTTCCCCGACAACCCACAATTGTTGCTTTTTTTGCTGCTGGGTGCAGTAATTTTCTTGGGCACCTCCAGGAACGTTAAATCATCGGCCGCGTCCTTCGAGAGTATTGTGCCTCCGGAAGCCGGAACCGTACTCGCGTGTATGTCCGTTCGGAAACTGCAATGGACCCGGAGTGGATGTGGAGTGGAAGCACACGCAATTAATTTATGTGAAGCTTTGTGTTGGCCGTGTCCGAATGGTCCGATATTCCGGGGCCGGAAGCCACTATCGCCGGTCGCCCAGGCAGGCACCCGGGCGGCTGGACGCGAAATATGCTTTTAACCCGTGGCCGGGGCCTGGACGCTGGGAGTTGGCTCGTAAATCATACTTCGGTGTCGGGCGAAGTCGATCTCTTTTGCAAGGGTTTTCCGGCGTCCTTGCTTTCTCCGGGGAGACATAAGAAGTGAAAGCGAGACCGAGAAACAGAAGGTGGGGGGGGGGGGGAGAGTAAGCCAGCGGGAAAAGTGTGGCTTACGAACCACCGAATATATGGGCACCGGTACCACTGCAAACTATCGGTAAAGTGGCCACACTCTGTCTGTGGATAAAATCTGGTGAACGAGAATCCCGGGGAAATTTGGGAATCCCGAGGCCAGACCGTGTTTGGTCTACAATATAATTTCGGTCCATTTAGGGCGCAATAGTGCGGGAATAGTGAACAGTGGCAAACCACAACCAACAACTTCACAGCAATATTTA
>NW_026684639.1:0-5963 GCF_943735745.2 Anopheles bellator | reverse complement strand
ACTGTAGATTCGTCAGCTCCAACACGTGCAGAAAAAGCGATCGGGAAAACTTCACATCTAGCAAGGTTAATCTGGTCAGTGATGCTGGGCTGAAAAGACACACGGCCCGGAACGCTTTCATCGTGATAATCGTGTACTGAAGTTCTACCTCCTCCAGCAGGGGCATACTCTTGATGAACCGTTCGGCCGACATATCATCGACGTCTGTATTTGGTTCACACGTGTTGTTGTCGCCGCACAGTTTCATAGTCAGCTGGCGCAACAGCGGAAATGGGTACGTGAATGTTTGCTCGATCGTACGCGGAAAATAAAACGTCACATCAAGCCGTTCAAGCTGCGTGCTGACGGCCCTCATGGCGTTTAGATCCCAGTCGTTGGTGATTTCGTGGATAAAGTACTTCAAACTCGGCATTTCGAGTCGGTACGGTCCGTTCGTGATGTACGTTTGCAGGGTGAGCGCGGTGACGCTCGGGTGCCTGATGACCCACTCCGGGTCGCTGTCCTGCACGTCCCAATCGTAGCCTGGTGGCCGAAGTTCGAATATGAGTTCGTTAAGATTCTTCAACATCACCAACCGCTCGCCGATGTGCTCACGGGCCCGATCGAACGTAGTCGTAAAGCTGATCGATTTCACCTGAAGGTCGCCCGAGAACAGGAAGTCCTCGACCGAGGTGTTCGCAGCAGTGACAATCGGGCAGTCCACATCGCTCGGATTATCGTAAAGCACTTCGCGAAAGCGTCGAAATTCGTGTGTGAAGAATTCTTGTATCGCACCGCAATCGAACATCAAACAGTTCAAGCACGTACTCATCCGTTTACGATCGAATTGATTGATCGGCAACCCAAAGCAGTGGCTCAAGATCATCTTCATTCGTCGCAGGTATGGCTTAGTCCGAAAGATACCATACCACCGCTGACATACCTCGGCGCACTGCTTCTGCTGTTTGAAGGGCAGCAAGTTGAAGATGTGGCACAGGATCTGGATAGCCGGGAAAGTAGAACATTGAGCTTAGTCCATTATTGAAAACCGCGAGTGAAAAACCCGCACGGCATACCTCTTCTGGGAGCAAGTGAATGTAGCATTCATCGGAAGGTTCTGCCTCGGCCACTGGACTATCCGTCCTCTTTCGTTTCGATGGGCCAGGTTCACACATTTTTACTTTACACCAAACAAGAAACAATCCCGCGCCAAACTGATGGACTTCGTCGGTGGGCCCTACGGTGATCCGCAAAGCTTGTGTCATTGGTGCTGGTTTGGCAACACTGTATCATGATCGTTTAATAAAGAATGAGTTCTGCTCACTTCTGAACTGCGCGCCAATCCAACAGAAATTATCGTATTATCGTGGGACTTGGGAGAGTAGGGACTTTGGCACAGAGCCTTCCGGTGAATCCAATAGCGATGTTTGGACGGTAACAGCGCGTCAATCCGACACAACTAAATGTATACTCTCGTGTAATGATTCAATATATTAATTGATAATTTTTTCAGATGCTCTTCGGTATGCCTTCTCATGGAGCCTTCTCATCATGCACGATGGAGCAGCGAACGATAAAGTGGACAACGCAGCGGAACATGGAAAACGGCGACGTAGTGCTTAACGTACACGAACATGTCAACGAGCGTAGTGAAAAAGGCTTGGCGGAAGCAAAGCAAAAATTAAACAGTTGTAGAAAGATTGTTGAGTTGGAATAGTGAATAAATGCAACAATTTTGTTTACAACAGCTGAACGATTTGACAGTTCATTGAACGTGTGTATGGAATGAGAGGAAGAAAGAATAAAAATATAGGGAAACCTCTCACGTCTCACGTCTCACTTTACCGGTATAAGCCCAAGAATACCGGTATAACGTAGCTCATTCCATAAAATCATACCGGCCCGAACAAAAAAGGTCACTCATTTTGTCCATACTGAGACGAAATATCTGAGAGCCGATTCTTTTCTCAGCAAAGGCCAAAAAGAGAGCGCAACGGCGAACGGCTTTTTTGTCTCTGTCACGCTAATGTAGCATACTCCAAAGCATAATGGGGGGGCTACATGAGGTGTTCCGTAATGATTTTGACATTAACGATTAATGCCAAAATGTTTACGCCTCGGCCAAAACATATACGTTTTGACAGCGCCGCAGCAGTTTAGCATTAATCATTAATGTCAAAATCATTACGTTACGCTTGATGTAGCCCCGCAGTAATGTCCCACTCCAACGTCAAACAGTTAAAAATTTTCAGTTTCATGCAGAAGCGCAGAAGGTACGACGTAAACAAATCGACGACGCATCATTGGAGTAAAAATAATGTTTAATAGTGAATTTAAAGCTGTTGCTTATTTCGGTAAGTAAATTTAAGCATCGGGAAGCATTTTTCTATAAGTATTTACTTATAAAACGTGAGAGTGCACCGCATCTGTTTACATTTGCAGCCGACCATGAAATGGAACAAAGTGTCATCCTGCTACTGAATGCCAACAACGCAGCAGACGATTACGATGGAGCGGACAATCGAAAGCGACAACGCAGTGCTAAACAATTGCCAAAAACAGTGCCAAACAGAAAAGTGAAGCAATTGTTCAAAACCCGTTATTGTAAAAAACTGAATAAATGCAACACTTTGTTTACAACAGCTGAACGATTTGACAGTTCATTGAGCGGGTGTATGGAATGAGAGGAAGAAAGAATAAACATATATGGGAAACGTCTCTGAGACGCTCTCTGTCTGGCCTTTTACGAGAAGGAAATGAAATCACGCGTTTGTGTTGGGAGGGAGGGGGGCTAATTTTGCTTGGTCAGAGGAGACGCTGCATTAGCGAGAAAGAGAAGGCAATAGTTGTTGGCAGTTGCGCGCTCTGTCTGCCTCGTCTCAGTATTAAAAAAACAATTGTTACTTCATTGTGACGCGGTCGGAATATGTACAACGCCTCGTCCACAGTGTGAGTTTTCTCTACAGATTTGATCTACAGGTTGATATGCTAGCGTCCACCCTAGCAGCTTTTCAGCTACAATTTCGTCGAAAAATCCGATGTGGACAGTCTCGGTAGAGTCCGTTACGGTTACGGCGGTTCCTTCTTCATTATCGAAGAAAATGAGACGATGATATCGCCAGACTCAAAATCCGCACCAAACAGTCACTCGTTGCGTTGGTGCGTTGTCTTCCCTTGCACGACGTGTGGGTTTTCCGAACCCCAAAAACAACAATTATGTTTATTAACATAGCCACGATTAATATTAACAAGATGATAACCGGTAAATGCAAGATGTACTCCGGACGAGACTTTTGGGTTAATACTATCGCCGTTGAGGGGACTGTTGTTTTAGTTCATTGTTCTCTTTATCTTTTAGTTCACCACTCCAGTGTTCAGTTCCTCCCCGCTGCCGTACTTACAAAAAGCCTATTCTAAATGGAGAAATGCAACTAGTAACTTTTCGATCTTTTCCTTCCGTTTCCTTTTCTTATTTGTGGTGACTGCAATCCTATTTGTTCACAGCTTCCGCTTTTTATTCTAGTCACCACATTATTAGATCGTTACGGTACGAATGTTAGGGTTTGGTTTTTGGCTTTTTTCACGTAGAAAACTTTTCGTCGGCCCTTTTTCTTCTTTCGTTTTATAGAGACTTTGAGCTGTAATCGCCTAAAATTCGGATCTAAAATTTCGTCGGCCCTGATTGAAACACTTCTGTAGCATTAATTTTGATGTCCGTCATATCATTCCCTTCACCTGCACAGACTACAATTTACGTGTTCTACAACCCAAACAAAAGTAGCAGAAACGTAAAATAAAAACTAAAACAAACATGAAACAAAATATTCATGTTTCAACCCAACGCTAGGGCCAATTATAGGAATTCTAATGCCGAATCATACCATCTGTAGATAATGGTTTTGCAGCACCAATACCGTTCCTGATCCAGTAAAACTGACAACATGTCATCAACATTTCATGTGTTCCAACTCAAATATCCTTTAGATGTTTTCATGATGGTTTTCAAAATGTGAAAAAAACAAATCAACGTATTGTAACAGAATATGGAATGCTTATGCAAATCTTCGTAAAGTTAAGAAATCACCAGCTGCATGGAAGGTTAGCATGTACCTTAAAAGGAAATAAGCAGAGCATAACAGTGACCGTGGGTTTATTCTTTTCCATAAAGCACGGGTTTGAAAGAAAGCCGTTCTTTTGATCTTAAGCTACTTACTATCCCTCTTGTTACTATTTACAAGCACTCACACGTTCGTGTGTTTTTCTAAAAATAGCCTGTCTTTGGCAGCGCCATGATGGGAAGATCAGTAATTTGCAAGGGTGGAACCGAACTAACATTTATTCTTTACTGTCTTCTGTCTGATTATGAGGCGACAACTTGATACATGGCATGGTACTAATCACTCTACACACATCTTACAGAATCTGTCGGTACAAAAAACCTACCAGACGTGGTAAAAATAAAGAATTACGAAAGATGTAAGCAATGAATAGGACGATAGTGTTACTTTGGAATGATAAAAATATGATTACAAATCGAGAAACAATTTGAGAAGGACAAAAGTCTCGTTAAGAAAGCTCATAGTACAATTTATACTCTGTACTACATCATTTAAAGCCGCTCCTCTTCTTATTTCGATTGCAATAGATACTGCTTATGTTTATATCCAATTACAAGGTCTTTGATTATCCTTAAAACGCTTCGCTAACACAATCTGTCGGTTCATACGTTACTCTACGGTTTTTCTCAGCAATTCTAAAGCAATGGCAGAAAAAGCTGAACTAATTAGATAATGTTAGTGCTCTTGCAAAATGTAAAAATCGAAAAACGAGGAATTATAATCATTTTCGCAGATCCTTCGAAATCTGTTTTCTGCGATGGCCGAAACATATCGTTGTGCAAAGAGTAAGGTCTGTGCCATGGTGCTATGGTGTTGAGCAGCAGCGTCATTCAATTTACTCTTAAATTTGTTTTGTATTGCACGCCAGCGAAACAAAATTTAAAAACAAACAACAAATTTCGCATTATGATTGCGTGGGTTTGAGCGATGCGTTTGTTGGCAATGTGGCGGAGCGTTGTACGTTGACGGTCGAAGTAGGCTTGTAGTTCGAACGCGTAGATTGGCTTCACATAGAGATGAAAAAAAAGTTGTATATAAATAATAAGGAAAACGTAAACTGCAAAAACATGCGTATCTAACACGAACAGTCACAAAATACCAAAAGACAAAATGCCTATTAGGAAAATTGAAATTGACGTTTGAAGGTTTAAGGTGAAGATGAACCTTCGGAGCACAACCTACTGAAACAGGCAACACTACACACACATATACAGACTACCTTGGTGACACCTTCGTAGAATCACCGGCGCCAACTACAGCGTATTCCTCTCTCTTATCTCTATCGAACGCCACCAGTGAGCCATTTCTAGCATACTTGAGAGTGCCACCGCCTTGCAATCTTTGTATAGGACCAGAACTCCCGGAAAGAACTCCTTAAGTCTGCCCTCGAAGTAACGAAGCGGGTCGACACCCTGCGGGTGGTATTTGTACGCGATGACCGTGCCGTCCAGCTCAAGCACTTTGACAGAGGGGAACAGAGGCGGCAGTAACTTGATGTCGCAGCTAACCAGGAGGCAGTTCCGCAGCACCAAACGTTTGACGGTGGGCATCGGTGCGGCGAACTGCCACGGCTTCGTGTTCGTCTTGATGCCGCTCAGTCGCAGCACGCGCAAGTTGCGCAGTGTCGGCAAATGGTGAAAGTAATCCCGGACGTCTTTGGCGATCGAGTAGTTTGTGCGGAATTCGATCTCAAAATCCTCTAGATCCACCATATAACGGCACAGATTTGGCAGCTGCGAATCCATAGTGTATGTGAATGTCCGGATGTTTGACAAACCGTTGTCGATGCGAATACACGTACCACTGTGGATCATTACCATGTGGCGCAGCTTGGGAAAGGCTACATAATGTATGCGTCCACCGTTC
>NW_026684638.1:0-5966 GCF_943735745.2 Anopheles bellator | reverse complement strand
GTAGAGCTTTGATTTGTACATAAATAACAACTAAATTTTTTGCTCATATGAAAACTACATTTCAAGAAGTAAAAATATATTTAGTATTAACTTGAGCGTACGTCAAATTTAAATGCGTAGGTCAACTGCTGCACTCAACTTTCGAGTCCTTGTTCATTTCGTTGCATAATTTTCATATCTATCGATTTCTGCTTCACACTTCAAAGTAAAGTTAGATAAGGACCATAACACAGTTAATACGCAAGGTCCTGGCAATTAGTGTTAAGTTGCTCCATTCAAATAACATGGTTAAGTTCGCTCCAGCACAATAGTTCTTCACGACAGGAAAACGGAGGTAATGGTTGATGCAAATTTGTAGGGAAATGGCGAACATCCTATAGATAACAAGTTATCAAAGTATACCGCTCCAAAATTATGCTTAACATTTAACGAAAGTCTCGTAAAGTTGCACGGAGAATTTCTTTCCTTACATTCTGCAAAGCTAGACAAGTGTCCAATTGTCCACAGTCTTGTCGGTGGTCATTATTCGTCTGAAGCCGGGAACGTTGTCTAATTAAATTATAATGAGCTTTCGACAAATGCTCCCGACTTCGAGAAAGAAACTCACTGCCACCAACCGAAACCGCGCCCAGTCCCGAGCGTGCAAATTGATTTAAAAAATCATTATCAAACGTTTCCGCGATACGAAGAGTGGTTGATGGAGTTTTCTGGGATGACGCTGCTCTTAGCATGTTGGCGTGACATCAAGCATAAATTAATGAGCATCATTTAGTACAAGGGTTGTGGTTGAGTGGTGGGTGCATTACGAATTTCTTAAGCAACGTTTTGATGGGTTTCTGAAATAGTTTCGAGGTCAAATGGGTTATGCTAATGGAGTGGTTTAAATGGAAAATTATGGATGCGAAAGGCTGGAATTGAGATGTTGCATCGAGTGGTTAAATCATGACCTGGTCAATTCAACTTTTGAGCCAAGGTACACGAGCCAAATCAGGAAACCTAATCAATCGTGGGCTTAAGATTAGTGAATACTGTTTAGCTTCAAGGTGAGCAGTTGATTTAAGGTACTTCTAAGTTTTGTGGGATACGTATCTCTTCCAAACCAGCAACGTTCCATGCATTCCCTGTAGCGCGATGCCAGACAAGACCAGACCAGAGGAACAGGCTGGCTGACGACTGCATCGAACACCGATTAAATCATGCAGGAAGTTCATTAATATTTTGTAGAAGGATTTCCAAACGACACTTCGACCATCGAGGCCAGTTTACAACCTGCGGAAAAGTGGTTGTTCCGATAGCTCCAGAATGATGATGATACTCATTCAAGAAGTTTCTGATACAACAAGCACAATGTTCTGATTCTGATTGGGAGGAGCAAAATGTTCCGATAAGCTCTAAGGACCGCAAATTAAACTACAAACGCGTGTGGTTGTCGCTGATTCAATTTTGCTACTGACCTTTATTTCCCTTTTCGTCGCTTACTCTACGACAGTCTTACAAATACACCCATCACCTGATATAATTAATACAAACGTGATTAATACTTAATACTAACGTAACCAAAGGTGGTTTTATATGGCGTATGAACAGCAAATACAGTAACCGTACGTGAACTTTTTCATCAATCCTGCAAGAGCTAAGAGAAAAAATTGAATTTATGTTGGGTCGTTCAAGGGATGGTAGCAGGATTTTGAGTTACAAATAATAATCGTAAAGCATAATCATTGAGATTGAGAATCGTAACGTAATCGTAACGTAAAGCATAATCGAGAATTAACATTTCAAAATTGATAGTAGCACCCTATATCAATTTGGAATAAACTTTTTAAAATACAATAATTTGTATGTTAAACAATCAAAATGTCACTCTATCAAGTACTACCCACTTTACTTATTAATTCTTTAATTGTGATGACTTCATGGTGGCGTCTGGTGGAAAAGTTTGTTATCGTCACGCCATTTACACCTATTGCAGCTGACGGACGAAGAAAAGCAATAAGCTAATTCTGTCGTGCCCCTGTGCAGGGAGTGAATATGCAAAAAAAGTTCATAAAAAAGAACGCTCAACATATTAGCGTTGCTACTGATGAGGAGGTGTTGTTGCATGCATGAAATGGGCAAAAATGGGCGTCCATATGACGCTTTATTACACTTTTAATTTGGCGCATGTACCAGAGCATAAGAGTGTCGAGAATAAATTGCTTCTGCATTAAAAAAACCAGACTTAGGACGGACGAAACGCAACGCAGCATAGGTGTGTCCTTTGAATATAACGCAATGAAAAAGTTGGAACACACAACGCCTGGACGCCTAGTCTAGACAGGCTGGCAAAGCCGGGGTAGCTGTGGATGAGCGACTATTTTTCCAGTAATTTGATTTCATTGATTCAGAAACTCGCTGAATCGAGCGTTGAAACCGACCGGTGGTTGCTACTTTGCTACTCACGTCCGGGAATTTTATCTCTTCACACTTCCTGGGATGGTGCGAAAATGTGAAATGGCCGAGCGCGTTATCGGAATGCGTCGGGCGCATTTGTGGGAGATTTTGGTGACATAAATTAACATTTACATATTCATGAAACTCACGTACGTTGGAACTGTGTCCTGTGATGACCACGACCGCTATCTGCACGCTCTACGGGAACGGTAAATGAGTCCAGAGCCAAGGGAACCATTGGTCGGCAACATCGCGGCTTGGTCCTGGCTAAAACACATCCTTTTCCACAGGCCACATTCTCGCGGTTCTTACATGGTGCGATTGTTTATGGTTGCAGGCCGTATTGTTCGCCCGGAAGTTGCAACCGGAAATATGAGCACACGTACGATCAGATAGCCCAATGGGTGATGTGCACCCGCAAAGGATCATCAAATTGGGCGACGCATTTTTAAGTCACGGTGGGCTCCACAATCGCATTTGACCCGCTTTTCATAAAGCAAACCTGGATGCATTTTGGGCGATGCACAATTGCATTTCGGAGGTAGATTTGATTGCCAAAACCTGGCACACGCGGTATTTTTAATTCGTTTTTCAGGTCATTTCTGCCGTCATGTTTTGTTCGGTTCGAATTGAGCAGCGCCGAGAGCATGTTTGGAACGAGCGCATCACATCGTACGACTTAATTAAGATTGCGGGTGGAAATAAATTATCTCTCTGCCTCGTCTGATATGGAGTTGTATGAACGAACGTGATGCGCTTGTAAATTTGATTAAACTAGGAACAATGAGCAACGCCTTAATGAATGAGGAAGGAACATAGTACCGCAAAAAATGCAATAACGAACCCTAACATAAATGGAGCTTTTAGTTTGAGTAATAGTTAAAGAGTATTATAAGTAAACTATTAAACTAAATGAAAATGTGATTACGATAAAAAAAATTAATAAAAAAAGTGTACTAACCAACTATCTTCGTAAGATGTTCTTAGCAAACATAAGTCAACAACAGTAGTTGACATAAGTAGTTTTATAAGCATAATAGAAAACCATATTAACATAAGAATTGATGAAATTTCTGGTACTGCATAAATTTTCAATTTAACTCAAGAAACAATTTTGGGATCTTTAATTAAGATTAGAAGAATCGTTACTTAGTTGGAAACTAGGTTTATTCTATTTTCGAATCGGCTCACTGTCTACGTTGAATAGATTTTTTAATTTATTTCAATTTTGTTTCGTTAGTTAGTTCTTTGTGTGGTGTGCTTTTGTGAAACATAGATGCTTTAAACATATTTTTGGTAATGGTTAACTGGTAATGTTAACTTTATTGAGCCAGAAAAATGTATGATTTGAATATAATCACGGAGAGGTTTTTTCTAATTTTCCCGTTCCTCATCGAGACTACCCGACAAAAGTTCTGGAGTTTCCGAACAGTCATTAAGCATCATTAATTAAAGTAATGGTGTTATGAATGGGGTTTTTGTTGTTAATTAAAAACTCCTGTGCTTGCTGAAGGCAACCAAAGAATGGTCTGCGACCGTCTAACTCATACTTACCGGAACATTTAAACTCTTGCTCGTGCAGGTCAGCCACGTTCTGGCCCTTCAGTTGGCCGGGCGAGTGGCACCGCGTGTACGGGGCCAACCGTGACGCATTCTTCAGATATCGGGCCAACCAGGAGAGATGACAATCGCACGCAAATGGATTTTCCGAAAGGCGCAACGCCCGTAGGCGTGGCATTCCACCAAACATATCGCGTGGCAGTGTGGTGATGTTGTTATTGTTCAGAGTCCTGCAACAAAAGCGAAGCGGCAAAAAACAAGGAGTGTGAGCATAGAATCCCAGGCTATGCGGCACTATGGCTGGGTGGTATGCGGATTATCGGAAGCAATTTTCATCACCACCAGGTCACCGAAGGTAAATAGTACTTACAGTATTTCCAGCTCTATCAGCCCTTTCACGGCACTTTCGTCCAGGCAGGTGATTTGATTGTTGTCCAGTTGAAGGCTGCGTAGAGCCGGAGCTCCCTTAAACGCCCGTTTCGGTACCGCGGTGAGGGCATTGTGTGACAGATCCCTGGAACATGCGCAGACTTAATTTAAGTAATTTTCATAATTTTGCTCCCACTTCCTGCAACTATAGCACCGCTAGTTTGAACAATTCCATCAAAAGACATTGACTCGCGCACGGGTAACATGTATGACATGAAGTTGTAACATGAAGTGTGTTTGGAATCGTTTTGTAAGAACATTATAAGCGGATCGTTGCATGCAATCCAAATAAAAACAGTTTAATCTAAAATTGTTTAAGTCACTTGAGAAATACATATTAAATATGACCTCGGCTGAGGCTGTAGGTTTTAGAAAACAAAGCGGAAGTCGTACGGAAAAAACGATAATTATCAAAACAGCCGGCTCTGGGGACCGTAAATCATGCAAAACTAAACAGAAGTGGGTGCCCGTCGAAAGCTAAACCGAAAAAGCCATTCACATCAGCAAAACTCAGCTGATAAATCTTTAATGACAGCATATCGTGAAGGGGCTCGCTCCCCACTAAGCAATAGAACAAATTTAGGGCCATGCGCTAAAGCAAACGCTGAAACATATGCTTTTTAAATGAATCAATGAAGCGAAGCTGGAACCGAATCACCGAACGGAAAACACAAAGACGAACGCTACAACAGATCACACTACTACTTACAATCGTAATAAATTAGCGGCACTCGATAAAAAATTATCTGGGATTGATTTTAAGCGATTGCTATTAAGCCGTCTGGAAATAAACAGAACAAACGAACGAAACAATAACAAGAATTATAACGGAAATATCATATGGTGAAAAATAAAGGGCAAAACATGGTCAGCAAGAGTGAAAGAGAAGACGATGTGTGGGATAAGCGCAGAAAAGTGAGAATTAACGGAAGAAAACGATATTGTGAATTGCAATTGTGCTCGTGAAAACACTACGGCATTACGGAGCTGAGTGTGGCGTGTTTGTGTAAAGCTGAAACCGGGGTGAAACAGATCGAAACTTAATTAAAAATGTGTCGTTCTCCACTGTGTGTCCCGTGACGTTGCTGAGCCGTATGCTGACGAGAGGGATTTTTTCATGCTGCGAACATCGGAGCAGCAGATTACGTGATGCTGATTGTAAGGGGCGTGATCAATTAGACACTTTGATCGTGCAGATAATGAGAGTCATCGGTTAATTAACGGAAGAAATCGATTTCCGATTCTGAGATTCCGAGAAAGGCAGTTTCAATGGCAATCAATGGCGTTGAGAGTTGGAGAAAAAGAATCGAAGATACAACATTGAGAAGCATAATTACAGTGAAAACAGCTTCTGCGGCAAGGCGAATAATTCAAAATAATAGAACCAATGCCATATGTTTCCACTTTAGCGAGCATAAAATACGATAAAATATGACACAACGAGAAGTTGTGACACACGAATAGAATTTCTGTTTTAAATGTTTCACAGTAATTATGAAGTAGACAAAGATTATCTGCCCAAGAACTAAAGAACCATACTGGCG
>NW_026684637.1:0-5967 GCF_943735745.2 Anopheles bellator | reverse complement strand
TTCGATAAACCTTTGCCGCTGTTAGCAACTAGGGTACTGATGCGTTGAGTAACCTGATCTGAACTCGTATGCCAAAATTAGCTTTCTATCGGTGTAGAATCTTTAGTTTCTTGCATTATTTCGCATCAAACTCAGATGTTGAAATGCACGATAAGTAGATCCGCATCGTAACAATCAAAACGTGAGGTAATGAAATTTACATGCCGTTCTGCGTGTAGCACGAACTTTCTTCACAATCTTATGATGCGAAACTGATAAATAGGTGTTCAACGCGATCGACGGTAGTAGGTGATCAGAATTTGTAGTGGCAACGTCCAGGTTCAATAGTTGTTGCGATGGTTTGTTCAGAATGGTGGCTAGTGCTAGTGTTGACCATTGCAGCTGCCCTGTATGTCCATCGGACTTTTGGAGAGATGCTCCGCTACTCGGGAAAACTGAAGGGTCCGAAAGCGTATCCGATTATAGGCAATGGGCTGCTGTTTTTAAACAAATCTCCAGCCGGTGAGGCGTTGATTGCCGTAAAGTGTTTGGTGGCCGATTTGGAATTTGATCGATCGGTTTCATTGGATTTGTTTACAGAGTTTCTCCAAATCGTTGGCACACTCTTCGAGCAGTATGGCAAGTGCTACCGTGTCTGGCTTGGCACGACCCTTGGAGTTATGATGTTCGATCCTAAGGATATTGAGGTAATCTAAGCGTCTCGAGCTGGTTTCCAGAGTAAAGGCCTACCCATTACTCTAAGCTCTCACGGTTGAACAATGGACGTTGATATGTGCCTCTTACGATCTACTCAAAAGGTGGTGTTAAGTAATCCCAAACAGATCACCAAATCAACTGAGTACGACTTCATGCGCCCTTGGTTGGGTGAGGGTTTGTTGACGAGCAGTGGGAGAAAATGGCATACCCACCGGAAGGTCATCACTCCGACGTTCCACTTTAGCATCTTGGAAGAGTTTTTGGAGATTTTCGATCGGCAAACCAGAACGTTTGTTGAGGTGCTGCGACCGTTTGCCAAGTCGGGCGAATCGTTCGACGTTTTCTCACTGGTGGCCCTGTGCACTTTGGATATAATTTGTGGTATGATATTTTTGCAATGAAATACTCTGAGCAAAAGAGATGTTAATTTTGTAATATAATTTATAGAGTCTGCCATGGGAACCACAGTAAATGCGCAGGTCCAATACAACTCGTCCTACGTGTTGGCAGTTAAGGAGTAAGTTCCCCTCGGTATATAGAAATGGATTGAAATGAAGTGAAATGAACGTAGAAATTCTTCTTCTCGCCAGGATTACGAATCTCATTCAGCAGAGATTTTATGATTTTCTCATTCGCCACGAATTCTTCTTCCGCCTGTCGTCGAACCGTCGTAAACAGGTGAAGGTGTTGAAAGTCTTGCATGACTACACCGACAAAGTCATCAGCGAACGAAGGCAGCAACTGGCAAACACGTCCCACGGAAAGAGTACAGAAGAGTTGGCTGATCTGGGCATCAAGAAGCGAATGGCATTCCTGGACATGCTCCTGCAGTCAACGATTGACGGGCAACCGCTGACTGATCTGGAAATTCGCGAAGAAGTGGACACGTTCATGTTTGAAGGACATGACACAACGACGTCCGCCATTAGCTTTCTACTGAAATGCTTGGCCAAGAATCCTGATGTCCAACAGAAAGTGTACGATGAAATCCTCGATGTTTTTGGCACTGATCGTTCGAAACCGATTACGATGGGAATGCTACACAAATTGAACTACCTTGACCTGGTGCTCAAAGAGACACTTCGGATGTATCCCACTGTGCCGATGATTGGTCGAAAGATGTTGCAAACTACCGTTATCAGTAAGCAAACCGTCGCTCAGGGTACCCAATAACCGGACACAAATATTCATTCGAATCTATTATTGTAGATGGAAAAATAATACCCGCCGGCGCCAACGTAATAATATTTCCCTTTTTTCTGGGCCGCAGTGCAGAATACTATCCCGCTCCGGAGAAGTTCGATCCGGAGCGATTCAACGTGGAAAAGTCGGCCGAGAAAGCAAACCCTTATCAGTACATCCCGTTCAGTGCGGGGCCACGGAACTGCATTGGTCAGAAGTATGCCATAGTCGAGCTGAAAAGTATTGCTAGCAAAATTCTACAACATTACGAGATCCTGCCTACGAAAGAAGAGCGGGATGAGACTTTCACGTCGGAGATTGTACTGCGGCCAGAGCACGGAACGTATATTCGATTGAAAGCGAGAGTTTGTTTGTAAAACAAACCAGTGAACATGAAAATAATGTATTTCTCATATAGCTCATGGCAGCTCCAACCGGGTGCAGCTCAACGTAACATAACGTAATTCAGAAATGACCGTGCATAAAATGATTTTTTCTTCAATAAATTTATTAAATTCTTGCCAAGTCACCTAGTGGCGGAATGGGGATCACAAAAAACGGTTGGATACCCGTCTGCTTCTAGTCTTCACCTGTGCTTCAAATTATCTGCTTCGGTCTTCCTTGGAACTACTTCTTAAGATATTCTCCAGTTTACCGCGTTTCTTGTGTCACAAAAAGGCTTCAAGTGTTTTTGCGTTGTATTTAACCGAACGTTGGTTGGTTAGGTATGGGTGATCATTTTTCGGCCCCCAGATAAGAACATTCAGCTAGGGGTGATTCCCTGTTCAGGTCCCAAACCGTGCACCAGTCGTTCCAAACTCGCCAACAGAAAAGGTTCGCCCTTGATTGCCCCCCCCAAGTGGGTCCGTGGTTACAAAATGGTTCTGGGTACAGCTACATTGGTGTGCCTGGCTGTGGCGATTGCGTTTTATGTGTATCGAAAAAAGTTTGCCGAAATTCTGAAGCACAGTGGAAAGCTTGGTGGACCTGTCGCATATCCGCTGATTGGAAATGGGCTCCTTTTTGCTGGCAAAACTCCCGCTGGTAAGTCGATGCGACGTCGCTAATCTTATCGTTTCACAAAGTGCCGTTGGGCAAGCTCTGCTGGTTATGGATAAAAAAGAAATTAGAGGACTCCTCCTTGTTTTCCAAAATGGTTACACAAAGAATTACTATTAATAGCAACTCCTTGTTGGTTGTCAGAATTTTTGCAGACAATAGGTTATCTTACTCGTCGCTATGGAAAGTGCTTCCGGCTATGGCTAGGGACGCAGTTGCTGATCATCATGACGGACCCGAAAGACATAGAGGTAACGGGCGATAGAATGGATAGAGTGGATGCGTGGCGGAACATAAGTCAGAGTTTTTGCATATTCTTTAGGTGCTGCTTAGTAGCAACAAGTTTATCGACAAATCCGACGAGTACAACTTCGTGAGACCCTGGCTTGGGGAAGGTCTGTTGACCAGCACCGGGCGAAAATGGCACACACACCGAAAAGTGATCACTCCGACGTTTCATTTCAAGATCCTAGAACAGTTTGTCGAGATTTTCGATCAGCAAAGTAACATTTTCGTTGAGGTGCTGAAACCGTATGCCGAATCGGGCAAATCGTTTGACATGTTCCGGCCAGTAACGCTGTGCGCGCTGGATGTTATCTGTGGTGAGTGAGGTCAGCTGGTGCGAGCAAAGATTAAGGGTTGCACCTGGACGGGATTCGCGATCCGGTATTTATTTTAATTTATTTTCAAGAAACTGCCATGGGTACGAAGGTCAACGCTCAGCTAAACGCTGAATCGAAGTACGTTCAAGCCGTTAAAGAGTGAGTACGTTATCCGTAAATTGTGCGGAACTAATCTGTTGTGTATAAGAACCTAAGCAATGGGAAATAGGTTACTAAAATTGTCAATTTTTTTCCAGGATCACGCTTCTCGTCCAATGTCGACTTTTCAATTTCCTCATTCGATATGATTTTTTTTATCGATTCTCATCGAATCGCCGCAAGCAGGAAGCGGCACTAAAAGTGCTGCACGGTTACACGAACAGTGTTATTAAAGGCCGCCGTGAGGAACTTCATCGGTCGAATAACGATACTGGGACTGCCGTTGACGCAAATGAGAATGATCTTGGCATCAAGAAGAAAATGGCATTCCTGGACATGCTCCTGCAGTCGACGATTGACGGGCAACCTCTGACTGATTTGGAAATCCGAGAAGAAGTGGACACGTTCATGTTTGAGGGCCACGACACAACGACGTCCGCCATTAGCTTTTTACTTCAGAGCCTGGCCAATAATCCCGACGTTCAACAGAAAACATTTGAGGAGGTCCTCAGTATTGTGGGTGGCGATCGGACCACTCCCATTACGATGGCGATGCTAAACGATATGCACTATCTGGATTTGGTAATTAAGGAGACCCTTCGGTTGTATCCCTCGGTGCCGATGATTGGACGAAAAATTGTTCAAACAACCGAAATCAGTAAGATCGGAAACATCGGTTGTGGACCATTAATTAATGTGCCATACCAATTGATGATGCTTTGGTTCTCTTGCAGACGGTAAGATGTTTCCCGCTGGTGCTAACGCGATCATAATGCCCTTCTTTATGGGCCGCAATCCCGAGTTCTATCCCAACCCGGAGAAGTTTGATCCAGAACGGTTCACCGTGGAAACGTCGGCCGAGAAGACGAATCCCTACCAGTATGTACCGTTTAGCGCGGGACCGCGGAACTGCATTGGTCAGAAGTTTGCCATTGCCGAGCTCAAAAGTATCACGAGCAAAGTATTGCGCCATTACGAGATCCTGCCGCCAGAGGAGCACCGGGACGAGTCGTTCATCGCAGAAATGATCCTGCGACCAGAGCACGGAACGTACGTGCGATTGAAACCGAGAGTGTATTAAGTTGAAGTTTGTTGTAACTGTTATAGTATTTATCGGAGTTTATTTGCAATATTCTTTGAATTTATTTAATAAAAAGGCGTTATTGTTTTAAGGGATGATGGTTTCTTACTATGTTGTTGTATAATGTGACCCACAATTCGAGGTTGACATTTGTTGAACAAACCTTCGAGTCCTTAGGAAGAGGTTCCTTCACTCCAAATCGCTCTTTGCCAAAAAACAGACGCTTAGTTCACTTTTTCTTTGGGGTATGCGCTGTCTCACTTCGGATTGATTACAAAACGACTACTGCTTGTTTTTTTTGCTTTGAGCACTGGTTCGATAAACCTTTGCCGCTGTTAGCAACTAGGGTACTGATGCGTTGAGTAACCTGATCTGAACTCGTATGCCAAAATTAGCTTTCTATCGGTGTAGAATCTTTAGTTTCTTGCATTATTTCGCATCAAACTCAGATGTTGAAATGCACGATAAGTAGATCCGCATCGTAACAATCAAAACGTGAGGTAATGAAATTTACATGCCGTTCTGCGTGTAGCACGAACTTTCTTCACAATCTTATGATGCGAAACTGATAAATAGGTGTTCAACGCGATCGACGGTAGTAGGTGATCAGAATTTGTAGTGGCAACGTCCAGGTTCAATAGTTGTTGCGATGGTTTGTTCAGAATGGTGGCTAGTGCTAGTGTTGACCATTGCAGCTGCCCTGTATGTCCATCGGACTTTTGGAGAGATGCTCCGCTACTCGGGAAAACTGAAGGGTCCGAAAGCGTATCCGATTATAGGCAATGGGCTGCTGTTTTTAAACAAATCTCCAGCCGGTGAGGCGTTGATTGCCGTAAAGTGTTTGGTGGCCGATTTGGAATTTGATCGATCGGTTTCATTGGATTTGTTTACAGAGTTTCTCCAAATCGTTGGCACACTCTTCGAGCAGTATGGCAAGTGCTACCGTGTCTGGCTTGGCACGACCCTTGGAGTTATGATGTTCGATCCTAAGGATATTGAGGTAATCTAAGCGTCTCGAGCTGGTTTCCAGAGTAAAGGCCTACCCATTACTCTAAGCTCTCACGGTTGAACAATGGACGTTGATATGTGCCTCTTACGATCTACTCAAAAGGTGGTGTTAAGTAATCCCAAACAGATCACCAAATCAACTGAGTACGACTTCATGCGCCCTTGGTTGGGTGAGGGTTT
>NW_026684636.1:3255-6470 GCF_943735745.2 Anopheles bellator | reverse complement strand
CGTTCACGTGGTTAAAGTTTTGATTAGTTTTCGTGAAAAACACCTCAAAGGGACAGACGGAAGGGTTGTAAAAATCGACGCATCGGCACCCCAATTTTTAACGATCGAACGGTCCCCAATTTTTAACGGCCGCCAAGTCGGTCGAAGAACCGACGGTCTTCGAAGTATTGTAATGTGATCATTCCTCTTCTCTTTTATCCCTCTTTTTTGCTCTTTTTTCTATCTGTCCGGCTCTATGTCGCAATGGTAAATGATGGCCGGTCTTCAGGAACCCTAATCTTAAGTTTCTCGATGCTTCTTTTTCTTTCCGAAAATATTAACCCGCGTCGAACAAACACAGTCAATAACATCTATCAGTTTTAGAAAATAAGTATAATAGCCGAAAGATTACCCACCGTTGACATAGCGTAGTCGATATCCCCGGCGTGAAATGTGGTGACCATGGAGTAAAGTGATCTTCATAAACGACGATATTTTCTAGGTTAAGAAAACCCTCAAAAATCTAGAGAAGAGTTCCTTGACTCAAGAACATAGACCATCTCTGTGACCATTTCCCATACCCGTCTATCGCACAAGGAACAATAATCTTTCGATCAATTCAAAAATCCGACCAATGTGGTGATCGATTTTATGACAGAGCAACACCGAAAACCGAAAAGCATGAGCATCGATGCCATGACGCTGGCTGCAGCCGTCAATTAATGAGTGTATAACTTTACGATCTGTTCGAAAGGTGTGAATAATTTCTTTTTTATTGGAACTTTATTCGACATAAATGCTTGATTACATAATAGTACATTGGGATTGCAGCTATTTAATATGTCTAAGGTATCAATATAGCAGCTGGGGGAGGCCTACATCCAGTAGTGGATAACATACGCGGAAAAAGAAGAAGAAGAAAAGAAGGTATCAATATGATTGAAATGATAATGTTTCGATTTGAAGTTATTTAAATTATATGTTATGCCACGTGGCATTGAATCACTTTATCATACTTATAACTAATAACTAACAACATTATCTTTAAAAACTTAAGATAATTAGTTCTTGAACTGTTGGGTGGATAGAATTATTACATCTTTTGATTAGGACTTCTTTTAGTTTGTTTATTTTGAATGATAGTCTTTCCGCGCCGGTAAGGTTTGGGACAAGATTCGTTGGTGTTCTTCAGTGTAAACTAAAGATAATTTTGAGAATTTGATTTAGTCTGATTTGTATTGACTGGAAGTTAGTTTTGGAGCATTGCGCAAAAAACAGAGAAGAGACATAGGTCATGAGAGGGAGACAAATTGTTTTGTATATGAGAAGTTTCTTTGAAATGTTTAGTTTTGATTTTCTGTTGATTAATCGGTAAAGCAGTTTGATAAGTATGTCTAGTTTTTTATGTAACCTTTCTAAGTGATGAATTATTTCATTCTTATTAAATCGTGATATAAGATATAAGAAAGAGATATGAATGAGAAAGAATGAGTGCGTGAATGGGAGAATTTTTATAAATACGTTTTCGGGCGGTTCGATTATTAATTTCACGCCTTTCAAAGGTCCGAAGGATGCTCACAACAACGAGTTGAGGAGATTTTTGCGGAGTTTTGTCCTACTTCGTAAATGCGTAGACGTCTTCTTCTCAATGTTATTGTGTCGCAAATGCCGACTGCCGACAATTCTGCAAAGATGCTGCCTTTGTTCAGTGCTGCCAAAGTTCAACTAAACTTTATGAACGCGTATTTTTATTTGTGCCCGTTTTTCCTGTGTATGGCTCCCTCCCTCTGGCTCTCCGTTGCAACCAATCGAACCCCCTTCCTATGCGTCACTTCGCGGAACTTTGCTCACTGTTCGCTGATGCGATTATGTTCCACGCAACTCGTTGGCAGCCATTCAGCATCGGACCTCAGACGAGTGAAGTTGCAGTTTTAGCGACTAATCAGTGCAGATTGAGAACATTCACAAAAGGCGTGCAATCCGTCCCGAACACTCCAGAAAATGCCCAACGTACCTGATCGTCCGGAGGAGTTGGTCTGTGCTGAGCGCCAGGAAGAGGACCTGGGGAATTGCGTACTGTGCAAAAGGACACTCTTTCAAGTGTGCCCGTCGTGTGTACTTTTCATTGACCTTATTTTTTACTGTCCCATGCGATTGGATGTCAATAATGTAAGTCTTCTTTGATTCTAACACTCAGGTAAATGGACTAACGCGTTTCTTTATTCACAACAGCGCCTCTGGCATGATCACTGTGTCGAGAGAGTCAACAGACGCAGATCAATTTAAATTCTTTTTGTTCAATTTTTTATTGGATTCCGCGAGAGTAGGTCTTTGCACGCTGGAGGAAGTGCTATTGCTTTCGGCTCTGACATGAATTAAAAATTAGAAAAGACAAATATAGAAAAATGCATTAATAAATACGGCTTGGTCTATGCTTTGAAAATAAATTAAATGCAATAAAGTTTATTTAAAATGTGGGTATTTAATTACGTGAATTGTGTTGTAAATAACATATCTTCGACAAAAGTAAACATACTTTTATTGGTACATTAAATTATAAAACATCAGATAAGCCAACATTTGGCACGGGATGGGTCAAAAGTTTTCAAGTAAGTATCTGTACTAGCATATTTTGAACTTTTTCTTATAATTTAATATAAAAATGTGAACGTTGTGTTTCGAAGAAATTTTTGAGTAGTTGGTGATGCGAAAATTAGGTTTTGCAAAAAGGTTGGTGTATTCATTCAGAAACTAACCCAACATTAAACAACATCCACTCGATCATTGTATGATCGACGACATGCTGTCTACCACCGAAATGTCCTGCCTCAGTTCTTTTTGTCCCGTGTTCGCCCGTTCATCCCACACAGTATCCCTTCTGCGGCTGCGTCAATGACCTTCGCTTTTCTTTTTTCCTCATACGTCCATCCTTTGTAGGCGCTTCGCAGATGTGTCGGAAAGTGTGGATACTTCGGAACCATCATCATCATAAACACGAAACATGCCATGGTCACGAACAGTAGTGTTCTGCATACCTACGGAATATGTAAAACAATTCTGGATCAAACAATTCGAACGCACACCAACGCCGACATGAATTGAACTAAAACATACTACTAACCTAACCAAAATCAGGATTGATAATCATGCCAATCAAGTGACTTTTTAATATTACAATTTAAGAACTATTTATCGAAGGTGAGCAAAGCAGAGATACACAGCACATAAGATTGAAC
>NW_026684636.1:0-2755 GCF_943735745.2 Anopheles bellator | reverse complement strand
TAAATTATTATGTCCACAGAAAACCGTCTCCCACGCGTCTCCAGAAATAAATCGAAGCGTAAATAATTTGTTTAATTGCAACTGTACTTTCCACACCAAATCACTTCCACCAAATAAATGCATTACAGGGCGTTCTTGGCACGAAAAACCGTTTTCCACAGGATGTTAAAACTTTATAACATCGAAAAATGCTTTAATATTTTTATAATATGTTCCGTGAGTTCCGTTCAATCTTATGTGCTGTGTATCTTTGCTTTGCTCACCTTCGATAAGTAGTTATTAAATTGTAATATGGCACTTGATTGGCATGATTATCAATTCTGATTGTGGGTAGGTTAGTAGTATGTTTTAGTTCAATTCATGTCGGCGTTGCTGTACGTTTGAATTGTTTGATCCAGAATTGTTTTAAATATTCCGTAGTTATGCAGAACACTACTGTTCGTGACCATGGCATGTTTCGTGTTTATAATGATGATGGTTCCGAAGTATCCACACTTTTCGACACAGATCTCTGAAGCGTCTACATGGAATGGACGTACGAGGAAAAAAGAAAAGCGAAGGTCATTGACGCAGCCGCAGAAAGGATACTGTTTGGGATGAACGGGCGAACACGGGACAAAAAGAACTGAGGCAGGACATTTCGGTGGTAGACAGCATGTCGTCGATCATACAATGATCAGCTGGCTGTTGTTTAATGTTGGGTTAGTTTCGGAATGAATAAGCCAACCTCTTTGCAAAACTTAATTTTCACTTCACCAAACATTCAAAACATTCTTCCAAACACAACATGTACATATCGTTACCAAATACTACGAAAAAGTTCAAAGTATGTTAGTACAAATACTTACTTAAAAACTGTTTAGCCATCCCATCTGAACTGTTGTTGGCTTGTCTGAGGTTTTCAAATTCAACGTACCAATAGAAGTATGTTTACTATTGTCTAAGATATTTTATTTACAACACAATTCACGTAATTATATACCCACATTTTTAATTAAGCTTATTCCATTTCATTTATTTTCAAAGCACAGACCAAGTCGTATTTATTAATGCAATTTTTTATATTTATCTTTTCTAATTTTTAATTCATGTCAGAGCCGAAAGCAATAGCACTTCCTCCAGCGTGCAGAGACCTACTCCCGCTGATTCCAATTAACGGGCACACTTCCAAAAGTGTCTTTTCTATCCGTCTCTTGCCTAGATTCGTTTCGCCGGAGAGGCGTCATGACGAATTAGCAACATCAATAGCCTTTTGCAGCTCCATGTATGCGCAGCTTCTCTAATTGTGATTTTATTGTGGGGGCTGGGGTGGAGATGTCTAAGCAAATGCAGCATGAAGATGCGCGAATGCGATTATGCACGGCCAAATACCAATCTCCTCAGGTGGTTTGGGTGCAAATATCCAAGCAAATGCAGCAAACGTATTTGAACGGAACTCATTAGAAAGCTCTGTTTGGAGCCAAAACAGGAAAACAATAATTGCAAACCCCGTTGGGTACATTTGCTGGGTTTGGCAAGTCATGACTAATGCGTCGGATGAGTCAAGACGTGCTTTATGGTGTAGGCAGGTGGTTGGGTGGCCCGGGGCTCGTTCGAACGTATTTGGCCGCTACGACCCCTTTTGGGACCCCCGTTCAAGGATGGATCAGCCGTAGCTGGTCGGGCCCGGAAACAGTTTAGGATCGGTGCAAGCACTCATCTCACGTCGCCATTTACGAACAAGCAAATCTTCACCGCAGCGTCCAACGTGACTTTCGGACACGTGTCTGAACGAAGAGTCTGAACTTGCGAACAATTGCATCCGACGTCTTCCATGTTTTTAAATTGATAGACTAACGATAGATTTTAGGAATGGAGTTATTCAATATAATATATGAAAATAACAAAATTAGTTTCTTTTGTCTAAAATATCCTATACAAATCGGACGAAACTGAAATTGTTCACTGTTGTTAGAAAGATTAGACTATGAAAAGAAGCAGTTTACGTGCCAACTGCATGCGCAACCGACTGCTCTATCAATGGAGGAAAACTTGGCGAAAAATCAGTTCATAAGAAAACCCAATCCCGACACAAAAATCCTAAGGATTTTTGCCACCTGAGGAATCACAATCAACCACACAATCTAAACCTAATGATCGTTTTTATAAGGATTGACTGATTCAAGAGAGTGTTCGATTCATAGGCGTTCGGTTTCCTTGGAATTCGCGTTTCTTCGTAGTGGAAATGCAACCAATAAAAATTCCTCAGTCTCACTGCGCCATCAACTGCGTCATCAACTGCGCCAGCAGCATTCATAAATCCCCACCAACATGGGTGGTGCATTGGTGCATTATTGCACATATACACATGTAGCCACATTTCGCATTGCTGTGCGATTGTCCCCCTTGCCGGTTGCGCAAAAAAGCACACGGGCTGATAAGTCCCGAGACTAATTAGGGAAACCCGGTTATTTCCAAACAGAATTCGGCTTTACTGAAAAAAGAATATTTCAAAAAAAAATTGAAACACGAAAATGCCTTTCATCCATGTTTCTGAAAGTATCAAAAGTAGTACTACTCTTAGCACAATAACTCACAATAGTAAGGAGAATATCAAGAAATTTCAACAGCTTTGTTTTGTAGGTTAATGCAAACCGAAAAAGCGATGAATGCAATAAGACTAGCGCCATTTATGGGTTAGGCTCTGAACTTTTCAGACCATATGTTGAACCACACACTGTATTCATGAGCTTCGTGCAATGGTTCTGCGAATGCA
>NW_026684635.1:5165-5977 GCF_943735745.2 Anopheles bellator | reverse complement strand
GGCGTCCTGTCGACAGAGAGATCACCGATCAAACCGAGGTCGTCGCCGTGTGGTTTCGTCGTCCGAAGCCTGTTATTGCACCCTGGACCGGACCTGGACCTGGACCGGAACTCCCGAGTGGTCCCTCAGGGAGCGTCCTGTGCGTTCCGCAAATTAAAACCACATCATCAGTGGTATCATCAGCGTTGGACGAGCGTGGAAATTAGAAGCCGAAGGGCAGCAGGAGCATTCGTTGATTTCATTTGCGCAAGCAGCCATCCTGGCTTGCCGTAGCACCTCCCCAACCCACCCCCCTCGGGGTGGTGGACTCGACTCGGGTGGTTCATAATTGTCTTGGTCGGCATGTGCGGCCGCCGGTTGGGGTTGGACATTTGTTCATTTAACACCCGATTGCGATGTCCCAACTGAGCGCTGATTGAGCGTAACGACCACGAGCCACCCCCCCGAGGGGGGGTGGGGGTCGGAGCGGGAGGCGGTACTTGCACAAAAGGGAGGTCATAAATATTTCACAAACACACGCAAACTCCCGCCCAGTACGGAACGGTCAGCCCTCTGGTGGAGTCTCCGGTGAGCGACTCCCCCCAGGGGGGGTCTCGTCCGGCCGGGCGCTGGGGACACCGGGGTCCTTTGGCCACTCGGGCGCAGGATCATAAATAAATAACTCCCGGTCGGTCTCTGGTGGCACGCGCCCTCTCTCGTGTTGACGACGTCGATTACAAACGGCGGGCCGGACTTGGCGGGCCGGACTTGGCGGGCCGGACGTCCTTGCCGGACGTCCTGGCCCAAGTCCGTGGGGGGGGGGGGGGGGGGGG
>NW_026684635.1:0-5065 GCF_943735745.2 Anopheles bellator | reverse complement strand
CAGCCAGCATCAGGACATAGTCAGGCTAGACTGTTAGTCTGGAAACCCGCAAGGATTCTCGGACGGCCCGGAAAATTCCTGCAAACCCACGGGCAAGCAATCCGCGTATCCTTTCGTCCTTTCGCGCGCGGGTGTCAAACGAATCATTCCGGATCACACGCCACACGCCGGGATTGCGCTAATTGCGCGATATGCGCGAAATGGGACGGACGGAGATAGGAAAGAAAAAAGGCGGAGGGAAAGGGATTAAACCAATCCCAGGAAGTCAAAGGGCCCCGGGAGGAAAGGGCTCCGGGGTCTCCGGGGCAGGACCAAAAACAAAGTCCTGGGTCCTCTCTCTCTCTCTCTCTCTCTCTCGCTTCGGATTCTTCAACGGAGTGAAGGAGTTCAACGGAAAAGCGCGGTGACGCACCCACACGGCTCCTTTGGTTTTTCGCCAGTGGGCTCTGGTGGGGGGGCCCCCCCCCCCCCCCAGGAAAACTCAGTCCCGAGAGCCAGGGCCCGGGAAGGGGTTGACTCTCCGCACCCCGCCCCCCCAGCCCGGCCAGAAACATAATCATCTGGAACGTGCCGAGCGCGCGGCGTATCATCGTCGGGAAGCAACTCCGGAACGCCGGAACGGGGGTGGGGGGTTGGCTGGGGGGGGTGTGCAAAATGTCGAAGAACACATCTCCATCGACGGAGCGCGCGCGCTCTGTCAATATACCAAGACCAGTCCCCGCCACGCTCCAGGAGCTCCCGGAGCTCCTTGTGATGTCAGAAAACGTCGAACGTCCCGAAGGTCGCTCCGGTCGGAAGGCTGAAGACTGATGATATTTTAATGGAATGTGTCGACGAGTGAGACGAGAGAGAGAGCGAGAGAGAGAGAGGGGGAGAGAGGGAGAGAGAGAGAGCGAGAGAGAGGAGGAAAAGCAAACCGAAATCGTTGGAGCTCGCTGAGTTGGGTATGGAAAAATGTTTTCCAATTTTATTCCATAAATTAATTCTAAACAAACACACAGAGGCGGAAAACTTCCTCAGCGGCCGCACACACACACACACGACACACACACACCTTTTGGGGGGTGTCTGTCTGTGCTCCTGTGCGCCGTCGAGCGAACCGAAGAGATCCTGAAGTTGTCCAGTTTCGCCCTTTTCGCCCTGGAGGCGGCTCCCCGTTGCCACGGTTCAGTCACGGTCACTGGTGGAATGTCCTGCGGGGCTACCACCACCAGCAGCAGCAGGAGCAGGAGCAGCAGGACCAACTACGATTATCGCCGTCATCACCGTGGCGGCGCCGTCGGCCTTTTCGCGTCCCGGATCGTCAGGATATTCGATTTGGCGTTCGTCTTCATTTGGTGTGGTCCCGCGAAGCTCCTGCTTTTTTTTTTTGGCTGGTTGCTCTGTGTGCCTCTTCCCTAGGCCTAAGGGGGGGTGGAGTGTGGGGGGTGGGGGGTGTGCTAGGATTTACGTGCCCCGCGTGCCTGCGCCCGCGCTGAGGCTTTGCCGACCGACCCACAGAAGTGCAACCGTTCCGGGGAGGTTGGGGGGGGGGGGGTTGTTTTCCAAATGCGGAACCACAACCCCGCCACCCCCCTCACTACCCTCCCCACTGCCCTACGAGCCGGCGTACGGTCGGGCTGGGCGATGTTTTTTATGCAAATACACGGCTCGGTCTTCGCGCGCGCACGGGACTCTCGCTATTAGCTTTTCCGCACCAGCCCGCCCACCCGCACCCACCCCACCCCGAGGAGTCTGGCCACCCGCTGGCTCCACTTCGGGCCCGCCGGGCTGGGGACTGGCGCGGTTGAAGCAATTATTTCAACAGGCTGTGAATGTGATTACGGTTTTTGGTTGAAGTTGGCTATCGCCCCCAGGACCTCTCTTCTCTCCAACTTCTCTCCAACTTTTCCCCGCACACACACACACGTGCACACACGTGCACACACTCACACACAGGGGGGGGGTTGATGATAAACAGTTTGCAGGTTCGCCGAGATCTCGTGGAAAACAACATCACAGGAGTCTCGCGGCCCCGGATTAGGCGGTCCGTGTCCGTGGGCCAGGACTTCGTCACGACTCACCACGACACTATCAACTTCTTGAGACACTCACCCTCCCCCCTTCCCTGGCTCCCTGAGGGAAGGGCGTTTATCGCACTCGGCACTCGGCACTCGCGGAGGCGGAAGACAAAGGCCTCTTTGAGGCTTCGAGGATGTCGGGTCCCGGCAAGTCGTGCATTACGTAATCAGCCCCCGGTTTGGATTAGGTTCCACCAGCAGTCCATGAGCCCAGTCCCCGTGACCTTGATACGTCCCGGTTGCCGTGGATTCCCTGCCCAAAGTGAAGGCGTGTACAGCGTGTAGGGTCTGCCTAAGCCAGGGTGACTGGGGCATGTCATGAGTCGGACTGTCGAACTAGGCTAAGGCTAGAACACACACCCTGCAGGACCTTTGCTGTTGAAGCAGTGCCTAGCCAGGACTCCAGGATCGAAAGGTTGGCCATGGGCGGGGATGTAGAGAAAAGAACGCAACCCAGGAGCATGGGGAGCCACAGGACACCAGCCCTGGGTTCCTGGGCCATCGCAGGACCGCCTCCGCTTCACCATAATAAATCCAGTACAGTAAAGCCACAGTGGGCTGGGGTGTGGTGTGGGGCTGCAGGGTGTGCGCAGGGAGGCGCGCGGAACCCGCTCCTGCTCGAAGGACCTCGTCCTGGCGCTCGCTCGTTCGGCAGCCGCGTTACGTTAAATCGTGACCACCGCACAGCACAGCGGCACAGAAGTGTCGGACATTCGGTCGGTCCGACCACCACACCTCTCTCTCTGTGTCTCCCTCTCTCTCTCCCTCTCTCTCTCACCCCCGGTGCGTTCGGGTGTGGATGGTGTGTAAATGTGTAAATTATTCCCCAATGATTTGTTATTCAAATTTTTGGCATCCTCATTTGGGGGATGGATTTCATCGCCTATCTTCACATCTATCGCCCCCCGGGATGCACACACACACACACACACACACACACACGTACACACACACGTACAGGGAGGAACTTTTGTCGTCGTGCCGCCCGCTCTGGTGGTCCTTGCCCGGCATGCGTACGTAGCAAGGACTTGCTTCGGTGGCCGACTCGGTGATTAGAAGCATTGACGCCTGCCAGGCATCTAGAGGCGGGGGGGGGGAGGGGTGGGTGGGGTGATGCTCACTGAACGGCGTTTAGGTTAGGTGCAAATTACCGGGCTAACGGGGGTCGTACTATGATTACATGCGATGCGGTTCCGGCAGCCTCCGCCAGGATCCGCCAGGGGTCGCCACTGGGCCGGCAATGGGAGTGAGTAGTTGAAGTTGGCGACCGGCACACACATTCGGACGCTGGCACACACGTTTGTTGGCATTTTTCGAGCAGCACCAGCAGGACCAAATCGGGAGCTTCCAGTTCCAGGACCTCCTGAGGATTGGGGGAGCGATCGCTTGCCGATATCATCTTGCTTTGGCTGAATGTGGACGCAGTTCCGGCCACGGGGCTCCTCCATCGTCTCCCCGGCTACCACCGGACGGGCACACAATCGAAAGCGTTCCTCCCAATTCGTCCTTGTTAGCCAACTCCTCGTCAGCGCGGGGGAAGCTAATAAGCCCAACTCGGTCCTCTGTGGGGTGCCGTGCCGTGCCGTGGTTTGCGGCAAGAATACACTCCGCGTCGCCCCCCCCATCCCCACCAAAAAGGACTCTCCCAACAAATCGAACCATCGAGCGCAAACAACGCGCTCAATGCAATGCAAATTCAACTTTAATGATGTACATCCCACCCCCCACCCACCCAGCGGCACATTCCCTGTGTGGTGGCGGACAGGATGTGACACAGATAATAATGGCGACGAAAGTTGTTCGTCCTTGCGGCTCCACGTCGAGCGTCGTCGTCTCCGTCAGTCGGGCGGGAAGATTTAATAAAGCGTAAACAGTTATCGGGCCATTCGGAATTCGATTCGAGGGGGGAGGGGGGGAGGGGGGGGGGGAAGGGCTTCCCAACAGTGGGTAACGACCTGCCCCCCCCGGGCACCCCGTGTCCTGCCTGGTCGAAGCAAGGCAAATGTTTGTCATCCGTATTTTTCGCTGTGCGTCGCGTTCGGCTCCGGCACCTGGAGGGGGTAGGCAAGGGGGGGAGGGGGGGTGTGGCAGGGAGTGCCGGGTGATCCACCTTAGGGCGCCAATAATGTTTACACCTTTTTTTTTTTTTTTTTTGTAGAGTCTATTTGTTTGGCGCGGAATGCGGATCTCCTTCGACGAGGACTCGAGGAGTTCGAGTTCGAGTTCTCGGTTGGCGATGAGTGGTGATGATGACGAGCCCCTCCCCCCGGTGAGAAGGAGTGGGTGGGGGTGGTGAGCAGTACGAAAAATGCATGTAGCAGTGCAAAGTGGAGCTCGTTCTCCGTCCCGAAGGATGTTATGCTTACCGTTATGCTTCGCAGCACTCGCCGAACTCGAAGTGGCGGAAACCAGTCTTCAGCCCCCACCGCCCCCCCACCCGCAATTCAAACATTATTTGCACCCACCATTCGTACTGTGGGTGGGGGCAGGATTGCTAGATCATTAGGCAGCATCAACTGTATTACTTCTTCGACGAGGCGCGCCTTCTTCGGTGCCTTTTCGGAGCGTGGAAGGTGGGCCAACATAACACCCTCTCGCCTCCCACCTCCCCCCCGGCACCATCATTATCACCACGAAGTACACGGAGACGGGGACGGGGGAAGGATTAAGACGGCCATTAGGGTTCGAGGCGAGCATAAGCAGCATGTTTGCTGTTGACTGCGGTGTCCCTTTTTTTATTGTTGTTATTTTTATTCTAATAACAAGGAACGGGCGGAGGGGGACTCAGCCCCACCACACGAGGGCCACATAATCCGATAAACATTGACACCGGCTTACAGCCACCCGTTGTGTCCACTTTCTGCAGGTAGGATCAGGTAAGGACTCGACGAAAGAGGCCAATGTGGGCAGTTGAAAATAATTTACCCAAATGGTTATGCTCGGCCAGAATCGTGTTGAGGCGATGTTGCGGAAGGGATCCCGGTTGTCGTAGTAGCTGCTCCCCC